>NW_027530179.1:1090533-1140864 GCF_008692635.1 Crocuta crocuta
ACCGAGGCACATGGTTCCAGTGAGGCACCGAACCCCGTCAGGACGGAGAGGAAATCCACATCTGTGGGACGCTCCGCACGCAGCCACCTCGAGCGAGGCAGGCAGGGGCACTGCAGCACCGCGATGAAGGGCTAGACCGAGGGAGCGCTGCTCACGCGGTGAGAGGGGCGCGGGGGGCGGCGGGGCGCGGGGAGGCCGGCAGGGGTGGGCCCCCAGCGCGCCGGCGGCATTTGCCCGCCTTGCTGCAACTTGCTGCAGTGGNCGCTCAACCGCTTCCAGCCCGAGGGCGACCTGGAGCGCCTGGTCGCTCCCAGCCACAGCCTGGCCAAGATCGAGCGCAGCCTGGCCAGCAGCCTTTTCCCCCTGGACCAGTCCAAAAGCCAGCTCTATTCGGACTTACACACCCCAGGGAGGTATGGCAGGGTGATCCTGCTCTCCCCACCCGGGGACAATATTTTGCTCCAGGCTGAGGGGATCCTGCAGACCCACCGAGCCGTGCTGGAAATGAAGGTGAACCACAAGGGCTATAATTATACTTTTTCCCATCTGTGTGTGTTGAAAAATCAGGATAAGAAATGCGTGCTGGATGATATTATTTCAGTGCTAGAGGATCTCAGGCAGGCTGCCGTCTCCAATAAGACAACAGCCAGGGTGCAAGTGAGGTATCCCAACACTAAATTAAAGGTACGCTCCTCCTGCATGCTTCTGCCAATTAAAGAGGCAGCACTTCATTTCTTGCCCTAAACAAGCAAAGAAAATGCAGAGGTCTCATCCTTAAGACTCAGAAGCTAATGCTTCTTTCATTTTGGGGACGGGGGGAGAGGGAAAGACGGGCAACTGAGTGAAGAAAACAGGCAATGAATGGTACGACTAGATATTAAGAAATTCAAAGCCAAACCAAACGAATGCCAAAAATGAAAAAAAAAAAAAAAACAAAAACAAAAAAACGGAAAAAAAGTTGTTTCTGAGACCCTGCAATTACATCTTTGTTCAGGGTTAATAAATCAGTGAACGGAAGGGGGAGGGGGAATCCTAAACAATTTGGGGGATTTCTTTTCATTATGGGGCTCGATGTATTTCTTATTACTGATTACACATCCACCTGGTACCATATCCACCTATTTGCATCCTCAGCCTGGCTTGATTTTGACACGCAGAGATTTTTGTGTTTCAGTGCCTTTTTGAGTGTGTGTATGAGAGCAGTGGATGTGAATGTAGTAGGGATTCCAGGAATTATGTGTAAGTGTGTTAGCCTAGCAAAAGAGGCAGAGCTGGTCTATGTGTAAAAATGAGGATATGCAGGTAACAGATGTTCTAGTATACGGAATCCTGTTCCCTTCCTTTCCCATGGCAATATCCAAACCAAACCAAGATGATTACAACCCAATAGCAAAGAAAAAAAGAAACAAATTCCACAGTCAGCAGAAGTTGCAAAAAAAAATGATTATTTCAGCACTAAATATATTATGCCGTTTGAACTCTCAATTCAGATTTTGTGGCTCCAATGAGATTTCTAAACTCAGCCCATACTGTCAGGATTGAGCTGCTGCAGGCAATGAGGCATGCAGTCTCCAGGTGACTGAAGTTTCAGGGACAAATGTGACTTCCAAAAGAGTCACTGCACCATTTGTATGCTCGACCCTGTGCATGCTCAGAAGCCACCCAGCCGAAAACTCCACGACAGGTGTTTCCCAAGAAGGAGGAATTTTCCTTCTTCTAACATTTATAAGGCTATGTGTGTACTTCCATGGCGATAATGGAATAGGAGAGCCCTTAGTTTGGATAAACGGATGGTCTAATATAGGAAACCATTAATACTTCTGTTTATGTATTTGATATAGTCAGCATTTATATACGATTTAAAAATAACTTTCTGGGTGTTTTTTTTTTTTTCTTTTAGATACAAAGGCTCTTTATTGTGCATTGAAGGAGGATTTAGTGCACTTAGAAACTAGGGATTCCTCAGGAAACCTCATAACCTGCCTCCTTTTAACATGTTGTCCTTGTTTAAATGCATCCAGAGGCTGACAGGGTGTCAGCTTTACAAAGCTGAGCAGTCCCTTGGGGGTTACTGAAACTAGACAGATGATTCATCAGCTTGAAATCTAGGTAAGGACTTGCCTGCCTCACACGTACTGAAGGAAACAAGATGAATATATGTGGTCGGGCAGTAATCTTCTTATTACCTGAATCTTGGCCATCAACATTATCACTTGCTACAGAAAAAAAGGATGCAGTGGAGAGGTGGTCTTCCTAGCCTAATCTTGTAACTGAGTTCTTACCCATGCCGGACATCTGGTGTAAAGAGAGATGTGAAACTGTGTCATATTTAAGTTTCTATTTGTTTTCCCTATTGAGGCAAGTTTACAGATGATTAACGTGCATTATTAATTGGGCCCCTTATTTCCTTTGTTCAGCAGTACTCTCCAGGTGTAACAGCCTGGTCCAACCAGCCACTGTGAATATTTTGTTTATCTGGCAATATCATTATGACATTTACAGTATAAACCCCTGAGGTCTTTAATGCACTCATTTAATTATCAGCTGTGCGCCTATGGTTTGCTTGGGGCTCTTCTAGGCACATGAGACAGAATTTGGGGTCAGAAAAGCAAGGTTCTTATCCTCACAGGGCTTAAAAGTAGTATATGTCAGTATATGTAGGATATGTCAGTATCCTCACCCAGAGTTGCCTGCGAGCAGGAATTCTGTAATCTCTGGGTTCCTCACTGAGCCAACACCATGCTAGGCCTATCATTGGTGCTCGTCTAAACGTTTTGGCTGATTGATCGGTGGTCTACATCTTGGTAGGAGTCAGTGCATAATCATAAAAGAATGGAGTACTTGATGTCAAAGGCCAGTGTTGTCATAGTAGAATTATTCTATGAACCATAAAAGAACAGGAAAATTACACATTGGCTGTATAAACCGTAAAGCCCTGTTCTGCGACATTCTAATGTCAATGTTTCCGCACATGTGCTGGCTTGACTCTCACTGCGTGGCATCAGTGGGAGTTGTAGAAGCTAATGTTTGAGAAAATGAATCCTTTGAGTGTCTTCTGAGAGTTGTGGGCCTTCTCAAGCATCCAGATGTAATCTCACACATGCTAATGTCATATAATTTGTGGAGCACCATGGATGGCTAGAATCCTATCAAAGGGTCTCCAAGGACTTCTAGGTTAAGAACTCCTTGTCACAGAGCAAAATGAGATGGCCTTTTGTTTTGATTACATGTTATTTGGAGACAATTTTGATTCACGTGTAGCAGTGGTTGTCAAAGAGTGTCCCTGAGATGTTGATGCGTGGTAAAGTTAGAGAATTTCTGGTGTATGGGATTTGAGGGGAAATTTTGTACTTAACATTTTATGACCCTTTAATTCATTTTACTTTCCTCTGTCATACTTGGGTTGCCGCTCTTCCCAACTTGATATGGAAAATGTTCAGGGTGGAAGATTCTACGGATGGGCAGGGAAGCAGGAGTTGTGGAAAAATGCAAAATGAATAGCACTGGCTGGACGATGTGAGTAGGGATTGGCAATCTCTTGACCCGAAAAAAGCAGTAGGTCAGTTCTCGGAGATAGTCTTAAGATGTATAAACACTGATTGACAGAAAGAAGCAGCCAGAAACAGTTTTGACCATTGGAAGGACATCTTCCAAATAGTGTTAAGACGCCCAAGTAGTCCTGAGCACAGAATGGAATAGAACTTCTGATAAACACGATTATCTTGACAAGGTGATCCGGAAAATCAGGGACATAGAAAGTTGGCTGGTATGGAATTCCTAATAGAGGCTCAGATGAAGCTGGTAGGAAAAAAGCAGGAGGCGGCTTAGAATACTATAGAAGAAATGAAACATACACGTTTCCAAAAACTGTGTAGAAAAGGTGCCCAAATCTGCAATTCCCATACCTGTGTAATAAGACCTCTATAAGGGTGCCTGTCATTAAAATCTTTATATTCTTATATCTATTATTATACTCCAGATGAGGCATGGAGTCCTGTCTTATATTCTTTCTATGCTATTTATGTGACCCCACCCCAACCTAATCCAGTTCTTTATAGATAGTATTCACATCATTGATTAGTCTGTTGATTAATGTGTACATTTGTGCTGTAATAGCACAAAATTATCATCACTTCTCACGCCTCTGAGGCATGCTTTTCTTTTTGAAGAGAGTCTCTACATTCTCTAGATTTCAATAAAGTCTTTTTGGCCCCAGTAGTTTAGAGACCCTGTTTTTTTTTTTCTACCTAGTAAACCTGCATATTGTATAAGTTAATACAGAGTGGCCAGACTGAATTTTTAAGTTACATACATAACACATTGCCAAAACCAGTCTCTTGAATAAAATGAATCAGGCACTCAAAATCCTTACGCAAGGACCACTCTGGACTCCAAGAAATATTTCCATGACTGTTCTAGTGACTCACGTGGTTGCAAGCGGTGTTTCTCATGGCAGACCATCATGACCTCACTTTTCCATCTGGCTAATTCTAAGAAAGTAATGACTTCCATGTCCCCTATTTTTTACTCTGGCTACAGTCAAATGCACAAGTAAATAGAAGAGGCAGACACATGAGGTCCATAGGAAATGGTGAGAAAGAAACAAAGCAGATTCGATTCCCCTGCAGCCTGCCCTTCCCACCAGATTTCATTAATCCCACACCTATGGATAGATGTTTAACGGAAGAGTCTGTGCTTCAATATACCACACAGAAAGACCTTCCTGTTTCTTAATAAAGGACAGTATTTCTTTGGGGACATTTCCAGGTTTGGAAGGTGTTGCCATTGATTATTTCATTCCAGACTCAATGGAAGAACAACTTAAGCCAAAGTGGAAAGTGAGGACCAACATTATTTTTAGAGATTTTTGAGAAAGTTTGCTGCTTATAGACCTCGTTCCCTAATTTATTCCAAAATCTTGTAAGACATCCACTTCAGGATCTTATCACAGGATATTTTGATTTAAGCTTACTTTCCTGACTCTGTCTCTTGATGGGGGAAGATCTTGCTACCTTACACAGTTCAGATTTACTGTGTACCAAGTGGTACTGGTGTTTTATACATAGCATGTTATTTTTACAAGTTTATGAATTAAGGGAGTATTTTTATTCTCATTTTATAGGTAAGGAAACTAATGGCCAGGTTAAATGGCTTCTATGAGGTCCCTAAGATAGTACAATTTGGAGCTGGTATTTGAATCCAGGTCTGTCTGTACTGAATTTTTAATCACAATACTGTATTAGGTCCTATCATACATGGCTCTGTGCCATTCTTTGTAACAACAGGCCTTTATACTAAGAAAAATCTTGTGCCATAATTCCCAAGCCATCTCAAATCTACATTAAAGGACCACTACTGGTTGTTCACAATAGTCTCCTGGCTCACTCAGAGCCACCAGTTCATAAGATGGTGAAAAGAAGTGTCACTTCTGTTATTTACCTTTAAGGGAGTGAAACTTACAGTCTGGCCAATCTCCTACCATATGCTGACGGTGGCACCTGCTACAAATTGTTTAGCAAATCCCTCACTGCCCCATGATTTCATCTTTGATATCATTTCACGTCAACTCAGATGTGAGGCTCCACAGTCAACTACAAGTGGGAAGCCTACAATGTGGCCTACTGTTTTCAGATGGGGTATTTTGTCCCAGACAAGCTTGGGTGTTTTTGTCTTAAATTGGCAGCAGGAAAAATAATTGGTGAGATAGGTTGGGACAAGACAATGTGGAGTAAGTTGGCAAATGTTCAGGAGATCTAAGTTCTAAGCCCAGTTCTTTAAAGATCAGTTGTGTGATAATGGACAAAACCCATCACCAATCTGGACTTCAGGTTCTAACATTCTGATGTAACATTCCACTAGGTTGTAGATAGGTATCATTACAGTGGATTTGGGAATATATTCTAGAATATTTTTCCTGTGGAATAAAATAGATGTGTTTGGTTAGATATGAGCTATGCTGTTCAATGATGGTGATCACAGTTTCCTAATGAAGTTATTGTACGTGTATTTCCTAGCCACCATGTCAGGATCCGTTGGTTTATTAAATTTTTCTGAGTGCTGGTTTAAAAACTGCATCTCATACTCTGGGCACAGGGGTGGCTTAGTTGGTTAAGCATCAGACTCTTGATCTCAGCTCAGGTCATGATCTTACGGTTGGTGAGTTTGAGCCCCACATTGGCTCTGTCAGTGCAGAGCCTGATTGGGATTCTGTCTCTCCCTGTCTCTCTGCCCCTTCCCCACTTGCAGTCAATCTTTCTCTCTCTGTCAAAAATAAACCAACTTAATAAAATAAAATAATATAAAAACTGGTCCTCATAGAAAGAAGGCAAAGAGAGACCAAAGAAAGAAGCAAGCCACTCTAGATTGGTAGGTGACAGGCTTAATGGGCAAGAGAATTTATATATGAGGCTTATCTTGGGTGGCTACAAAATTAGCAGATCTCTAAACCTGCCCATGAGAATCTTAAAAAGTCTATACAGAGGCCTAACTGGGTTCAGTCATATACACCGTCTAGATGGTCTCAACAGCACATTGTTTTCTCAAGGCTGCATCCTTGAAAACATTTCCAGCTGTGAGAATACTGGACAGAATGTAGATTTCAAGGCCAGGGGAAGGGGTCAGGGGCCTGTGATTGCCGGGTCAAGCTTGTGGGTCAACCAGCGGTCATGTCCTCTTGGTGACCTCCTCCACCACTGAGCATCCAAATGGGCAAAAGGCTTGCTTGGTGTGGGGGCTATATCTCCTTCTCCTTGGCTTCAACAAAGACCTATTTTTAACTAAACTAAATACTTTTCATAATTTTATTTATACTGTCTTCAGTTTTGATATTCAAGGATTAAGGGTTGGTTTTAAAAAAAAAGGAACAGAAAATTCTTCTCATTTTCCTACTCTCAGTTGATCTGCTGGTGCTTCCCTCAGCGGTGCAGGACTATCCGGAGCTTAGGGTAAGGCTGGAGAAGTGAAGTCAAAGAGACACAACATGATGGAAGTGCAGGAGGAACGAAGGCCACTCCCCCCACAAAGTAAACCACCCCTTTGCCTCTCCTGCCACTTTAAGCAATAATTAGCTCTAACAGTTGCTTTCTCAGTCTTTTCTAGTGTACACATTATTTAACTGAAACAATTATATTTTGCTTTTCAAAATATACTGCGTTTGGAGACTGTTTTCCATTTTAACCCAATAGCTGTTACATCATTATTGGACCACATTGCTTTTAATTCAATTTTAGAGTGATCAGCATATGTTCAAACCTATTCTAGATACTTCCAAGCACTTCTGTATGTGCTCAGTATAAATATTTTTAAAAAAGAAGGCTGGAAATTCCAAGATTCTAGATTTGTGTAAGACAGCTCTAGATTGAACAGCAGGTCTGTTTCTTCCCCAAGTCCAACAGATCACCGGGGACCCCCCCCAGGGTGGAACCCACAGAGTGACTCATTTCTCTGGATGGTGGATAGGGTTACATTTATCACAGCCCTGGCACACAGAAATATTTAGGCAATGCTTCTGGCTTAAAAGGATGCCAAGTTGCATTGTAATCGACAAAATCAATTTCATTTTGTTTTCTAAGACCTCACTTCCTTAAATGTTGTATATGGACTGACAGCATCAGTATCACCTAGGAGAGTAATAGAAGTGCGAATTCCCCAGATCTCACCTGACAGGACTCTGCATTTTAATGAAGCCCCCAGTGATTCATGCATTTTAGGGTTTGAGAAGCTTGGGTCTGAGACACAAGGTGGACCTGAGGATTCCTCATTCATGGCTGAGCTTGAAGTAACGTGTCAATTCAGACCAAGAACACCGTAAGAAAATTGAGTAGTTGAGCCTACAGCCGTATCATTCAGGCATGTGGTAGAGAGGTGAGGAAATTCCTGGAGAATTAGCAAGCCGCTCTTCCACATGGAGAATGCCTCATCCCTACAATCTCTAGTTGGGACTGTTACCTGGTTAAGCTTAAAGCTGATTCCTGTTGTTCAGTATTTTCCAAAAATGTTGAAATTAAATCTAACCACCTCTTTAAGAAAAATCAGCAGCAGCATTTTTCTCAAGCCCCTTTGTAGTTATTTCACGAGAGTGGTAACATTAAGGCCTCGTTAGTGTAATGATGTTAATAGAATATGAGAACACAAGGTATAGGAACTATCCATAGGAGCAAGAGTATTTGGAAAAATGAAACATGAAATTACCGTGGGGGATATATTTAAAGTGGCGTGGCAATCCACGCTTTTCTCAGTATTATTACAGAAGAGCCATTCACTGAAATCAAGGCTTATTCTCCATCATTTGGAGAAATCTGGGACCTCTGAAAGGTACCTGATGAACAGCACTCAGAAGGAATGGACTCTGTTTAGTTAGAGGGTTTGGGTTAGAACACCCGATGTTTTCCCTCCAGAGCTACCCTGCCAACATGGGGAGACCTCACCTGGGCCACTCTGACTTCCCTCTGCTGTCTCAAAGGCTGAAGGCAGAGTACTGGCTCTGGATTCTGGAAAGTGGAAATATATTCAAAGAGTTCTCAGAGCCTCAGGAGGTCCTGAATGTTCGTGGCAGATGGAGGCTTGCCTGGAGGGTTCAGGTTCAGCCTCAAAAGTTTACACTTCCCTTTGAATGTTCAGGTCTGTTCTTTCACCTCACCAGGTTTCTTAATTACATGGAAGGAGAGAGCATTCTGTTCTTTTTTTTTAAGTTTATTTATTTATTTTGAGAGAGACAGAGAAAGTGAGCAGGGAAGGGGGAGAGAGAGAGAGGGAGAGAGAGAATCTCAAGCAGGCTCTGCACTGTCAGGGGCTCGACGTGGGGCTCAAACTCACAAACTGTGAGATCATGACCCAAGCCAAAACCAAGAATTGGACGCTTAACCAACTGAGCCACCCAGGTGCCCCTGAGAGTATTCAGTTCTGATTGCCCCTACAGTTCATGCTAATGTGGGCGAGGTACACATTTGATTCAAAAGTCCTTTCTGTGCACACTCATCTAGGTAACGACTGTGTCTGCTCTGTGCCAGGCTCCGTCTTGGGCACTGGTCATTCCATGAGGCACAAAACAGATGTGCATTTGCCCTCTAGGTGCTGCTTAAGCCTAGTTAAAAAAAAAAAAGGCAAAAATCACATGAATTCATAACTACAGATTATCATGGAGGAAAAATGATGCCGTGAGAGTGGAATACCAACTCTTGGGGTGTTGGCTACACTGCCTTCTGAGGAGGTGACTGTGAGCTGAGCTCTAAGGGACCAGGAAGTTAAACATGCATGGGTTGGAGGGCAGGCACCTTAGAAGAGCTGGACAAGGGCCACTGTGGATAGAAGTTCCAGCAATGATGAGAGGCTGCTAAGGGCATTGTAAGAGTTTCTTGAGGGTCGGTGTGACACAAGTCAGATCCAGGTCTGTGGATCTAGATGATCTGGGTTTAGATCTTTGCCACATTAGGTGTATGACTTTGCACAAATATTTCAACCTTTTCGAAACCCTGCCCCCTCTTTCTAGTCCCCGTCCTGATCCCTAAAAGCAGTGCTTCTCAAGCTCGAATTGTTACCTCAAGCTCTAAATGTTACCCTGGGGTGATTTTCAAAAATACAGATTCAGTTTCAGGAGGTCTGGTGTGGGTGAGAGTCTGCATTTCTGGCAAGTGATGTTGATGCCACCGATCCATGAACCCCACTGTGAGTAGGAGCCTTATCCAGCATTAGAACAGTACCAGGTTCATTGTAAATTCTTAACAGCTGCTAGTGGCTTAACTCCGTGAGCGCTGGTACTCTGCCCTTGGCCGGACTAGGTGAAAAGCCCTTTTGGTTTCAACTCTCAGAGCCAAAAAGCTTTCTGTCATATGGTGGTCGTCCTTATTTCCTTAGTAAGTGCATTATGAGGGAAACAGATCCCTCTGTTTTTTGCACTAAAGACCTTAAGCTGCCTCCAGGATTATCATTCTGACCTCTCTTTGCTAAGGATAGTAAAGAGCAGATAAGGAAAACGTGGGACTTTAGTTTCTGTGTTCACTGGGTTTGGAAGTATCTCAGAAGTTACAGTTTTGTGATGTTCTTAGTAGAGCTAGCCTTGACCGCTTTCTCCCTGCTAAGTGTTTGTGACGTGCTGGTTCTCCTTCTGTGTCTCTGATGTTCTCTGCTTTTTTTTCTTAATTTTTAAAAAATGTTTATTATTTTGGGGAGAGAGAGAGCGAGTGCAAGCAGGGGAAGGGCGGTGGGGGGGTGGAGACACAGAATTAGAAGCAGGCTCCAGCTCAAACTCACAGACCATGTGATCATGATCTGAGCTGAAGTTGGCCACTCAACCAATTAGGCCACCCAGGCACCCCGGTTCTCTATTTCTTACAAGCTTCCCCTTCTTACTATTCCCATATTTATAATGGCCCCTATAAAACACTCTTTCCCCTGTCTTTTCTCTCCATATTCTCATTCAAGCCAAACATCTATTTTCTTCCACTGTCTATGACTCTTTGAAGAGCACCTCTATTCTGTCATTTACTCAGGCTCAGAATCTCAGGCACCTGTAATTAACTCTTTCTTCTCCTACCCCCAAGCAGCCTAGACACACACACAGTAATAGCTAATTGACTGTCAGGCCCTGATCATTCCACACCAGGAGTTCTGCTGGCTCGGTCCTTGGACCAACAGCACCCACACCACCTAGGAACTTGTTCAAAATGCGAATTCTCAGACCTCATCCCAGATCTGCTGACAGTGGCTCTCAACAAGCCAGGTAGGTGACTCTGATTCCTACGGAAGTGAGAGAACCCTGGCTCTACAATAGTCATACTCAGTCTTGGCTGAGTGTAGGAATCGCGAGGGGAGATTAACAATACTGGGGCTCCGGGGTGGCTCAGTCGGTTAAGCTTCCAACTTCAGCATTGGGAATTTAAAAAAAAAAGCACACACAAGAAACCAAAAAGATCTCTTGATTAAAATTATTACAAAGATTTCAGACCAAGGTCTCTTTTTCAAATTTCTTTTCTTCCTTTTCTTTCTCCTGCCCATCCTTTGGGACTTCATTACTCCTTACCTACTTTATTTATGTGATAATGTAATTGCTCTCCTATAATTTCTCACACTTGGAATGTTGCCTGTGTAACAGAACTATATGTATCTCTGGATTATATATTCTTCTAACCAAGTCTTGTGAGCACTTCCCAGTGCCTGGAGAAGAAATTACAAACCCCTGACCATGGCCATGGAGAACTTTCCTTGGCCAGGCCACCAACTTTTCTTGTAGCTTCAGGTTGCCACACATCATATGCTGTCATCAAACCAAAGAAGGCCAACCCTCAACTTTCCTGTTTTCTTACCTCCATTCTTACTGTTACTTTTGTTTAGAATTTCTTTCATACTGTCAAACTCACATATATTACTTAAAAGCTGAAGCCTCAAAGCCACTTTTTCCACGGATCTTCCCTAAGTGCTTCCAAAGGTAGGAAACACTTCTACATACTTAAGAGGCACTTTGAAAGTAGTTCCCTTAATCATAGTCTAACTTAAAAAAAATTTTTTTAATGTGTATTTGAGAGAGATGGAGAGACAGAATGTGAGCAGGGGAGGGGCCAAAGGAGAAGGAGACACAGAATCTGAAGCAGGCTCCAGGCTCCCAGCTGTCAGCACAGAGCCCAATGCAAGGCTCGAACTCACAAATGGAGAAATCATGACCTGGGCAGAAGTCAGACGTTTAACCGACTAAGCCACCCAGGCGCTCCACAGTCTTAACTTTTATTAAAGATTTGTTTTAAGTCTTTGATGAAATAAAACTATATGTGCCTCATGAACCAAGAGAGATAGCAGCCTTCATTACATACATTGACTTGTCTGGGAGGAGCTAGCCAGTAAGGAGGTCTGTGGGACAAGCAGTTGGGAGAACGTCTAAGAGAACAGGAGAAAAAGCCCACCACAGTGAGTCTGACATTCTAAGGCTGTGTCTAAACCCCAATGATAGGTGGCCACAGAAAGACACTGAAAGCTGTTTCTGTGAGTGGTCCTAAGATTGTTGGGCTAAAGAGACAAAAGCCTGGGGCGCCTGGGTGGCTCGGTTGGTTAAGTGTCCAACTTCATATCAGGTCATGATCTCACTGCTCGTGGGTTCAAAACCCACATGCAGCTCTGCACTGACAAAGCAGAGCCTGCTTGGGATTCTCTCTTTCCTTCTTTCTTTCTCTGCCCCTCCCCCACTCACGCTTTCTCTTCTTTCAAAATAAATCAGCCCCATAAATAAACTTAAAATCAATGAAGAGACAAACGGCCATCAGAAGAGGGAGAGAGAGACATCTTCCCCACCTGTATACAGCGTGCATGTGACTTTAGTTCAGGAGAGACTGCAGGAGGCGCGGTAAAGCTTCAGCACCTGGTAGGGTTGCCAGATTTAGCAAGAAAAATACGGGCACCAAGTTAAGTTTGAGTTTTGGATAAACAAAGGGTAATTTTTTCTTAGAAGTATGTCTTATATATGTTGCATTCTTTACTTCTCTGAAATTCAGGTTTAACTGGGTGCCCTGTATTTGACCTGGCAACCTAGCAGTATGAAAATTCACAAAGGCACATGTGAAGACCACAGAGGGTCATAGGGATCAGCACCAAGGCTAGCTCACGGTAATGCAATCAACCAGGGAGCTGGAGAGGAAGACCTTGAAAAGTGTTTTTGGGAAATAAGAAAGATAACAGAAAGACTCCCAGAAAGGCCACGGTTAAAGTTTTCAGAGACCAGAGGTCCTGTCTTAAAGTGATGATACAAGCAAGTGACATTTAAGCTCTTTGTACTACAACCTTATTTGTATATTCTGCCTGCAGGAAACCCAAGTTACACTTATTGCTTTAATAGTCCCAAGTGTTTATTTGCTAGTGAAATGAAAATTGAATGAATAAAAAAAAACTTATCCAAAGAGTCTGCAGGCTAAAGATTCCATTCAGCAGAAATGTCTTTTGTTTTATAGTTTATCTATAAGGAGATTAAAAATGTTGATACAAAAGAACAAAATTAATGAAAGAAAATAGATGATGGGTGTAGATTAGTGAAAATCTGCTGCATGGTATTATTAGCAAACCAAAATCTGCACCCCTAGACAGGATAGGTTCCCCTTCCATGTATGAAATGTTGCATTAGAAACAGAGATGAAGCATGTTATTAAACATGAATGTAACAGGACAAAGGAGTGTAGGTTCTGTTGAGAATCTGTCTTCTTCTCCTTCAAGATTATAAGACTTTCAAGGGTAGGGATTATATCTGATTCACATTTCTAGATGAAAAGAAATGTGAGAATGTAGAATGTTCTAGCTTTTCATTTCTCTCTTCCCAGGAACCGGGTCTTCCTGCACAGTGCAGTTTTTGTGATGATCTCTTTAGGGCAAATTCCTGGGTGCAGGGGACAGAACCTGAGTAATGGAGCATCAGGACAGAGGTGGTGGGGCACCAGTAAGTGTCCCTGGAGACAGACACACACCCTGCTAGGGCTCGCAGGGGGCTGAGAAGCCCAGGGTCTGAACTAGTTTAATGACCCCTTTTCATAGATAGAGCATATCTCTAAGGAAATGGCACATAAAACTGGTATTAGCAACTTGACTTTTATTATCATCTCATTCTTTCCAGCCATTTTTTACCTTGTAGATTATTTTTAAGGAACTGGATCCTTTCTAGGCTGAGAAACTTTAGACTTTTTTTAAATTAACTAATCACATCTTATCTTACTCAACAATATCCAAATTTATATTTCTAGTTAACTTATTTAAAAAAGTTGTTTATTTTTTTAAATAAAAATTTTTTTAATGTTTATTTCTTTTTTGAAAGGAGAGAGGGAAACACAGAATCAGAAGCAGACTCCACATTCTGAGCTATGGGCACTGAGCCCGACACAGGGCTTGAACCCACGAACCATGAGCTCATGACCTGAGCCGAAGTCAGACACTCAACTGACTGAGCCGCCCAGGCGCCCCTCAAAAAGTTGTTTATTTAACTGATGTTATCCTTCTTGACTTTTTCCTGATAGAGGAATGTTTCATTAATTGATAACTAAATTGATAAGAGATCCTCACTTTTCATCTTTCCCTCAGCCTAGTATCCAGAAAACTTATTGATGATGTTAAACATATAAGCATGGGCAATCCAGTCCATTTAACCTAAAGTAACAAATGTTTTTATTGATGTGAGTCCTATTTCTTAATGGAATGAGATGGGAAGTGGGGCCCTTATTTATTGAGTCCTTCTTTTAAAATTTTTAAAAATGATGAAGAGGGTAATAAAAAGGACACTGACAAAACTTTGAATCCAATCTTGTCATTTACTAGCTCTGTGACTCAGACATGTTACTTAATGTCTTTGTCCTTCAATTTTTCTGTTAAAATATTGTATTATTAATATCCATTCTGTAGAGTTTCAAAATTTCTGGCACTTGGTAGTTTCTTAATAAATTGTAGCTATTTTTTATATAAGTCAACATAATAACCACACCAAGGAAAGGTTAGAAGCCACGTGAAAAACCTCTCAGAATTCCACTCACCAATTCTATCAACAGTTTATTTCTAGTCTTTAACTATAAAATACACAGTTGTCATTTATGGTATATGTCTTTTTTGATCCTATTTATTTTCATTTTTTCATAAGCCTTTTCCTAATTATAATTGTATTGGTTGTTCAAAAGTCTGGCAAGTGGCTGTGACATAATTTACTTAATTGTTCATTTATTGTTATATTTAGAGTGCTTCTGGGGCAGTGTTTTTGGAACTGATTTTTATTATCTTTAATAGGCTTAAGGAAGAAAGCAAAATATTCTGGCTTGTCAACAAAGCTATAGGAAAAGAGCATTTTCTTACGTGACTTAAGATGTCTCTTCTGTACTTATATGCACTTACGAAAGCAAGATACAAATATAGGTCAGCAAGTTCCAGGGGAGCAAGTGTCCCAAGAAAAACCCTGGATAAAAATTAGAAGGACCTGATTTATTTATAGACCAACTCCAAAATGCTGTAAATTACTTTGTTAAGAACCACATCCAAGATTAAGCATATAAGCGTACCTTGTGGCTTATCCTATTATGAAGTAATTGTTACTGCTTTTCACTTGTTATAGCTCAGTGATTCTCCAAAGAAACAATTCAGGAACTTTCCAATTTTATGATGCCCTAGGCTTTTCCCCAGACCACCGAATTAGAATCTCTGGGAAAAGGGCTCAAGCATTGGTATTTTCAAAGTCTTTTTATGAATGAATGCAGTGGATAACCAAATTGAGAAACACTGAGGGACCTTAGACCAGAAAGATCCCACCATCCTAACCAGCAACTTTGCATTGGATGAGAGGATAAGGGGACAATGGTATTTCCCCTGAACCTCAGCCTTAGGCTCTATCTGAGGTCCAAAGAAGGGAACACTTGCCTTATCAGCAACAATCACAGTACTGTTTCCCCACCAGATAAATTGCCTCCATGGGGCTTTTTAGCTAAATAAACAACTTCATCCTTTCCTATAATTCCTTAGCCTGATACTGACTGGCCAGAATTATGAAGTCTTAATCAATTTGTTATATTCAAAGGATGTCTTGGATTGTTAGCCATTGGGAAAATATATCCCTTGACACTTCAAAAGCCATGCTTACTTAGTACATTTCTGTAAGGAGATTAATAAAGAAAACCTGTAGGCACGTGATAAGTATTATTATGGTAATAGAACCAAAGGTAATAATTCTTCATAGCTCAAAGAAGTACAATACTATGACTTGAAATAGACTTTCACTTTTTATTAAGTTGTTATTAACTCCTTGATTTTCACCAAGATAACCCAACTACCTTCATATCCTGAAGTGGTCATAGTTTGCTACCATGCAACCAATCCATTAACGCTATCCACTGTTAGTCCGTCCTCTTGATAAGTGCAGAGAGACAAAGGATATGTGTTGAATGAATGAAAGATCAAGTGACTTCATGATCCTTTTAATTGTCACATTTTGAATATTAAAAGCATGATATTAAAGGATTTCAAAATATTCCCAGTCTTAGCTTGCCAAAATTTACTTACTCTTCAGCCAACTCCCAAGTCTTGTATCTTTGCACCTGTGAAAATAATATCATATTTCCTCTTTAGACATAAGAGTTCTGGGAAGGTTAACTACTAGCTGTAGCAAGCTTGAGACTTCTAACTCATTCATAAACTGATCCTGGCTTCCCCAGATCAGTGTGGCAAATCAATTCAGATTAAAACAGTATTAACACCATGTCTAATTAAAGGAAAAGTATGTTCATTAAAGTGCAATGAATATTTAAAGTAGTTCCAACTACATAGAAGCCATAACAATTTAAGCGCCCTTCTTGGGTCAGTAGAGAGCTTTTCCATTAGCATCCTAGTGGATTCACAAATCATATACTCCCTCACTTATTATGTTTAAATGACAATTATAAGTCACTTGATAGAATGAGGTAAAAAGATGTTATCCTAATCCACATGAAAGAATGTGTGTCACTGGCCAGTGAAAGCTTGAAATTATGTATCACAAAAAGGAATTTAAACATTTGGTATCCCACTACGGTCTTTATATTAAATACTTTATCTTTGGCACAAAGCAAAAGTCTTTTACAAAGTTGAATCCATACTCATCTTATGTTTTGTGGGTGCCTATAAGATAGGAAACTGGTTCCTCTTTTTTTTACTCTTCTGAAAGATATTCAGTAGTTGTGCCATGTGTACCTTTAAGGAGTCTAACATGAGTATCTTTATTTTGTGCATAAATTTTCATAAGGCCTCATTAAGAGAAATTTTGGAAGGTTATCTAATCTACACACATCAGAAAACATTGTTGTATATAAACTCTTTCAGTAACCTATTCACTATTTACTGTCGCTCTTGAAGAAAATTATTTCTCGCATCTCTTTAAAACTGGTATTTCTTGGGGCGCCTGAGTGGCTTAGTCGGTTGAGCGTCCGACTTTCGCTTAGGTCATGATCTCGCGGTTCGTGGGTTCGAGCCCCGCGTCGGGCTCTGTGCTGACTGCCAGCTCAGAGCCTGGAGCCTGTTTCAGTCTGTGACTCCTTCTCTCTCTGACCCTCCCCTGCTCACGCTGTCTCTCTCTCTCTCTCCTAGAAATAAATAAAAAAACATTAAAAAAAATTAAAAAAAAAAACAAAAAAAACTGGTATTTCTTTTTGTTCTTCCTTCAGTGAAGGAGGAGAACCTTGGTCATTATAATGTATTTTTTGGAACCGTCTTCTACTTGTGACCTTGGAAATGGTCATTATATTCTCTTGGTCTTTTCCTCTCTGGCTGCATAATCTCTTATATGTAGACCTCATTCTTTACCTCACAGCTTTTTTGTTTTCAGCAGACTTTTAAGTTTGGGAAATTGATGTGTCTCCTGGGTCTTAAACACATGTATTGCATTCTTTATAAAGATATGCAAGTATCTTCCATACTCCAGACTTCCCACTATCTATATCTGCCTTTTCTCAATGAATAGCCTTTCTCAATAAAGATGTATTCCATGCTTACATTGTTTCAGACACTGCACTAGGCTGGGGGGTTGCAGAGATAAGTTGCAGATTCTCTTTTCCAGAAACCTAGTCTAGTGAAGGAGGAAGACAACTAAATGGGAGGTAATCAGTACAGTGTGGTAACCTGAATCTGAAAGGTGAGCCCAAAATGATTCAGAGTTTTGAATAATCCAGTATTGGTGCTATATCAGATTCAGCCTCCTCAGGGGTTCTATTAAAAAAAAAAACAAAACTCTCTACTGGTGGGAGAAGTCTTTCAAAGATGCTTCTTTTAATTGGTAGTAAATGTTTTCAAAATATATTCATTAAAATTGAGGTCAATGGAAAGCTGCTCTCCATAAGCAAGGAAATATTTTGCTATGAGCAGTTACTCTGAAGGTTATGAAGTCAGCATAAAATCCCAATAATGTTATAGACTTTAAAAATGAATACAAAGCAGGAAAATTTTATGGGTATGGACCAAGAAATATCAAGATGAAAAAGCATGAGGGTTATTAATCATCCACAAGAACTGGCCAGAAGATTGTTGCCTAGTGGAACTTTCCATGACCCCCAAACTCATCCCACCCTCAGGTCCTTCCTCCCTGAGGTATAGTAACTGTTAAGATAATTGTGAGATTATTTAACCAGCAAAAATGAAGCATATACACAAGGACAAGACATCTTTTATAAATCATGAAGCAACGACCACTAAGATGTTGAAGTTGTGAAGCAAACACAGCTAAAACGCTGAGCAGTTTTACTGATTACAAAGAATAAAGAGTTAATTCCTACTTTCGTTTTGAGTGATATCTGGTTTAACAAACATCTTTGACTTAGTGCCCACTTGGGTAGTAAAACAGCATTTTTATCCCTGTTAAAGAAATTAGTCACTTTTATATCCAAGAAAAGGTCACATTAAATCCTTTCAGAACAAAATGGGTAAATATAATCTGCAAAAGATATCTCACATTTTTACTGATCGAAAGTTCTTCAGTGTGTGCTTCTGAGAGTTAATGTGTCTATAGAAATTGTAAGACAGCAAGTCTCCTTGTTGAGAAACATAAAATAGAAATAGGCCTTTTTCCTTTCTCATAAAGATTCTTTGTATTAGCAAAGTGAAGTTCAGCAAAAAAAAATAATTACCCAGTGAGTTCGGTCTTCATGATTTGAAAATCCAGGTATTTTTATCTGATTGTCCTAAGAGCAACAATTTCAACTTGCTTTATTTAACTCAGTAGTTATTTCAGTGTCTTGGTTTTTATTGTTGTTATCTGTTTTATTTGGAGATAGTAAGACTGCAGGTCAAGAAGTCTTTTCATCTCTGGAGAACTGAATTCTTTGAAGGCAAGAATAGCCTATGACGTATTTGATGTAGATTCACGGGAGCAGTTCTGCCAAATAGGGTGTTGTGCACTTGACATAGACTGAGGAATTGTCAAAGTCCAGTCAGACTGGAGTGGAGTTGGTATTCTTACTGCAGTACCTGCATTCTTACCTCTAAACCATTGACCACACATTGACCACACAGGTCCTTCAATCTTTAGTTTGGTTGCACCTAATATTTCTAAAGTTATTCCTGATGGCTTTCATGGGAAACTCAAGATTAAAAGTGGAAAAGGATTCACTGTATCATCAAATTCATCCTCACCCAGAACTAATAAAAGTATATTCCCTACAGCACTTTTTCCAAAGCAATTTAGGCAGTTTTATTAAGTTCAATTTATGTGCACGTCACTTAATTGATCGAATTTCTGCCACTTTTCTTGGAATAGTCCTCTAAAGCCCTAATAAACCTGACTAATATCATGACACTTCTCTATTAGAAAACTATTTCTCTTTATTATGGTATTTCATTGTTCCTTTTTCTATTAACAACATAGAATGACCCTAAATATTTCTTCTTTTTCTAATAAGTCATGCTGATACCTAGTTTATATGAAGACCAGAAATCAAATCCATATCCCGGCTTTGTAGAATTGGAACCATTGTAAGTAGAAACATATTTGATGTAACTTTAAAATGATCTCTTCCTGCCCCAATTTAGACTAGGGAAAACTGGCAACCAAAGTCTTCTACTTTTATTTAATAACCGCCACTCTGAGGGGACTCAGAATATTTGAAGAGTTTGAATATTGATCATCTTATAATGTTTATTTATTTATTTTGAGAGATAGCAAGAGAACCGGTGGGGAAAGGGCGGGGGAAGGGATGGAAGATCTGAATCAGGCTCTGTGCTGACATCAGTGAGCCCTATGTGGGGTTCGAAGTCATGAATCTGGGAGATCATGACCTGAGCCAAAGCTGGACACTTAACAACTGAATAAAGGATTATGAAAGTCTCACTATGTGCAAGCTGGTGATAGATTGTGTGTTTTGAAGCAGTAAAAACATTATCCCTTGCCAGTAAGGAATTTATAATTTAGTTGATTTGGTTGGAGAAGTTCACAACAAGTGCCTTGTCACTCATGTACAGTATATATATGAGGCAGTAAATGCCCAATGAGGTATGCAGATACTACTTGCTATAGAAAGGAGTCCAAAGGAATAGTGGATCACCTTTGTCTTTCCCTCAGGCTTTTGGGATGAAGTGGGATTTAAGCTAATTCCCAAAACAAAAGATTGGAATCAGCTGGAGAAGTTCAGGAAGTCCCTAGGATGAAAGAACCCATCTTCAGAGCACGCCCAGTTGGGTGGCAAACCAGCATTTTTATTCTTGTTAAACAAATGGAGAGAATTATTTTATTCCCTAGAACTGGCCCAGGGAGGCTGATTGGAGTCATTTAAGAGAACTCAAAAAATGTGTAAATTCTCTAAGACAGACTTTCTTAAGCCATGGCACTGTTGACATTTTGGGCCTGATAAATCTTAGTTGGGAGCGGCTGTTCTGTGCATTATAAAAGTCTTTTTTTTTAATGTTTTATTGACTTCTGAGAGAGAGAGAGAGAGACAGCGTGAGCAGGGGAGGGTCAGAGAGAGAGGGAGACACAGAATCTGAAACAGGCTCCAAGCTCTGAGCTAGCTGTGAGCACAGAGCCTGACGCCAGCCTCGAACCCACGANGTCTTGGTTGGGAGCGGCTGTTCTGTGCATTATAAAAGTCTTTTTTTAAAATGTTTTATTGACTTCTGAGAGAGAGAGAGAGAGAGACAGCATGAGCAGGGGAGGGTCAGAGAGAGAGGGAGACACAGAATCTGAAACAGGCTCCAAGCTCTGAGCTAGCTGTGAGCACAGAGCCTGACGCCAGCCTCGAACCCACGAACCGTGGGATCGTGACCTGAGCCGAAGTCAGACGCTTTAATAGACTGAGCCACCCAGGCTCCCCTATGCATTATAAAATGTTTAACAGTATCTCTGGCCCCTATCCACTAGACTTAGTAGTATCTTCCTCTTCCCACCCCGCTGTGACAACCAAAACCAAATATGTCCAGGCATTGTCTGATGTCCCCTGGGGTACATAATCTCTAGAACAATCTTTAGAACTGCTGCCCTGGTTCTATGAATGTTGAGGGAAAGAGTTCTCTCATATCCTCTTCTCCTTCTGTAACACTGGCCATCAAGAAAACTCTCTTTGTCCCTAACCTAAATGCCTCCTATTGGATTTTATAAATCCCCTTGTTTAGTGGCCTTGAAATTGTGCTTCCATTTTGGGAGCACTCCATCCTCTTGGCAAGATGCTAGGCTATATAATTCCTGGAGAATTTCTAGGTGTGCTGGGAAAACCACTAAGAAATGCTCACTATTATCTCTTCTCCACTTAGAAAAAAATCTCTAGTCTTGTTCACTTGTCCAAATTGTAGTCCTATTTAGATTAGAAACCTATTTCAATTGTAAATCCCATTGGTGAGGGAAGCTCAGCTACAGGAGAGAACACAGCTGGTGCTTCCTGGATGTTAAATAATTCATCTTCCTCATTTTGGAGAGTCAGAAACAGCCAAGCTGAGATGCTAAATCCTCAAGGTAATATTGCAAAACCTAGTCCCTGGCACTGAAGAGGGAAAAGGCCTCCTAAATCACAGCAGCCGTCCTCCACAGCTTTAAGGGAAGCCGTAGAGAGAATGCTATTTGTTAACCTGATTTTCCCCCATTTTGGTAACACAGGAAAGATAGGTTGCCCTGAGAGAATTTTTTGAAATTCGGTTAGGAAAACCCTTTCTACATTTTATTTAGTCATGCCTGTGTCATTCATGTGTATAGCTCATTTTTCAAGCACAGTATTTGGGCCCTTCTAAAAAATATGTCCCCCAGAAATCAAAAGGTAATCATGGAACAAGAGAAACACCTGCTCGATTGCAGTTTGTAGAAAACAGATGACATTCAAGCAACTGCATGACGTTAAAGATTTCTCATTAATGGTCCTATTCTCACACTTGGCTATTTATTGCATAATCTATTTTAGTCCAAACTGTCCTAGTACCTGTCCTAAGCTCATCTTGAATGTTCATTGGATGTTCATATTGCTTTCTTTTCTTTCTTTTAAAGAGTTTACAACTCTTTTAATGTTTATTTCTGAGAGAGAGAAAGAGCACAAGCAGGGAAGGGGCAGAGAGAAAGGGAGACACAGAATCTGAAATAGGCTCTAGGCTCCCAGCTGTCAGCATAGAGCCTGGTGCAGGGCTCAAACTTGGGAATGAGGAGACCATGACCTGAGCTGAGCTGGGACGCTTAACCGACTGAACCACCCAGGCACCCCCGTATTACTTTCAAAGCTGCCCTGAGGCCTCCAGAATGCACAGCTTGTACAACGGTGTTCTACAGTAGTATTAACACTTTTTCAGGTAACTAGTAATCTTAGTGCTTTTATTTCTGTGCCCTGAAAGTGGTAGCATTCTTCCCAGAAAACCTATTTTACATTTTAGTGAGACAAGACTTTTTCTTCATATATGAGAGGGTCCATATGTGCTACTAAACCTGTATGTTCCTTTCAACCACATCTCTCTTTTGTTTATGTTTATTTATTATTGAGACAGAGAGAAACAGAGCATGAGTGGGGGCAGGGCAGAGAGAAAGAGGAGTTGTCAGCACAGAGCCCGACGCGGGGCTCGAACCCAAGAACCGTGAGATCATGACCTGAGCAGAAGTCGGATGCTTAACCGACTGAGCCACCCAGGCACCTCTCAACCACATCTCTTGATTGTGAGACTCTAATGGGAATTTATAATGCTCTGTGATTGCAGAAACTTTTATGTTTTAATCTACGCTGCTTGAGCGGTTGACTGCATATGATATAAGCAATCAAAGCTACCAAACTCCAAATGTTTCCATTGGTCAGGTTCGGTAGCTTTGTATTAGTTTTGCTGAGAGTGAACATAGACAAAGGTAAAAGGCAATCGATATCTGTGTGTAACCATTGCCGTTATCAAGACAATACAAATTCCTAAATGATGGTTTAGTTCTGTGTCCAGGGGGATTTTGTCAGGGTACATAGACAAAAATTGAACTTTCCAACTGGAAATTGGCCAGCTGTGATTTGAAACAGCTGCATTCTTTTGAAAAGGACGTTTTAGTCATTAGAACCGGGGAGACTGGAAGGGAGGGTGAATTCTATCAAGCAAGATCTCAGGGTGGGTTCATTTATTAAAGTCTTTCCTCATCTCCTAAGAACAAAGGGGGAAAAGCCATTTGGGTGATGGGGCCCAAGGGGCACGCAGCCCAATAATCACGCTCTGACTGAATCCAAGACATCGCAAGCAATATTTAGTTTATGACAGTGGTGCCAGAGGATGTTTTATGAGCATCCACACTATTCTTCCCTTCCTGATGTTTTCTTCAGAAGTTAGAAATAAAACCTGAACGACTCCAGCTTCCTGATAGCACAGCTTGCTTTAATGTACCCTAAAGAGGAGCATTTAATTCAAACAAGCCTCCATTCTATTGTTTTTCAAGGATGTCTTCTTTGGGAAACCTCATTTATGGGCATTTTATGTGATTGGAAAATTGACAATTTGCATCATAAATCAGATGCTATGCTGCATGATGAAACCTATATTATTAAATAAGTGATAGGACGTTTTGAAAGTCAGAACAATTGAGACAGCAATCTGGGTATCATATCAGTGAGTTTAGAGGTACACCGTGGAAAGAAAGGGGAAGTTGCCAGAGACATTGAAAATAAGGATCCCTAGGAAGGCCTGGGTAGCTCAGTCAGTTAAGTGTTCGACTCTTGATTTCGACTCAGGTCACGATCAAGCCCTACTTTGGGCTCTGCACTGACAGCACAGCACAGGAGCCTGCTTAGGATTCTCTCTCCACCTCCTTCTCTATGACCCTTCCCCAAGCATGCATATGCTTTCTGTCTCTCAAAATAAATAAGTTAACTTAAAAAAATTAAAAATAAAATAAAACAAGGATCCCTAAAGATAATATCATTAACCCAGTTAAAGTACTAGTTTATAACTAATATCAAAAGGTGGAAAATAATCAACCCATCTTATCTGTTAAATGTATATTGGCTTTATTTAAAATGAAATCATGGTGCCGGGAATATAACTAACACTTTTAATCTGCCTGGATTCCATTCAAAAGAGACTGGGAAAGTTTCCTCACAACTCTTTATGGGAAAAGGGCTTCCTAACAGAGCTACTTGCATCTGCAATTCTTTTATTTCTGTAGAGGAGCAGCTCCAATAGGAATGAGTGAGATAAAAAAAATATAAAGGTGGGTGAATATCTGGGAATGAATGACCCAATGATAGAGGATGAAAAGGCCCTATTCATAGGGAAAAGATTTGGAAATTAGCTAAAGTAAATTAGTTCAGAGATGGCAAGTTTTAGAATTGTGTTCTTCTTTGTTCACCCAAGTAACTTCGCTTTACTTGTTCCCTGGTATTATTTAATCTGTAAATGTGAGTATTTGCTCTCTAATTTTCCATTTTACCTCAATGTCCAATGGTCTGGTTCAAACAAATTCTGAAGTAGCCCCACTGGCTCAGTGACAGCTAAACCAAAACATGGAAATTGGCTGCTAAGGATACAGATGATGTTTCTACACAGACTCTGAACACCTTGTTCAGATTTTGTTTAGCCATTCATTCACTCAACATACATTTTAGTGAAACGATCCTACCTACCAAAACCCGTGCTGAACTCTGGAGAGACAAAGGCACAATATACCAAATCCCTAGCCTCCAAGCTGCAGAATTCAGTGGGTAAAAGCCCCTTCTCTGGCATCAGACAGATCTAGGATGCCATCCTGGCCTTGTCACTTACTAGCTGTGTGATCTTGGAGACATGATATTATCTCTCTAAGCCTTGGCTTCTTCAGTTTAAAGTGGGGATAATAACTAGAACTTTCCTGTAGGTCCCTGGAAGAATTGAAATGAGAAACACTTTTCAGTAACTATACCAAAATAAGCAAGGGGTAAATGTTAGTGTTTATGCTCTAAAGGGAGGGAACACATTTTTAAAAATACATGCAATTAAATTGTAGGGGTCTGTAAAGTGGAGGCACTAAACATCTCTTATCATCTCAAGAACAAAAAGAATGACAAGGAACCATCCTGTGTGGTGAAATCATTGCTGAAATAATCAAAACCTGAAAGTTTAGAAATGTTACCCTTATTACAAATATTTTAAGTGAGATCAAGGAATTGTCTCATTTCTGCTGAGTTAGAAGAGGGGACAAAATGAAACTATGGTAAATGATTAGGCTTCAGGAAAATTTTCAAGTTCTAAAGGTTGTTAGTAAAATTTATCACCCTAAAATGTATTTTTAGAAATAGGACAGGCAGCTCTCTTCCTGGATGATTTGGATGCAGGGCTGACAAGAGCCAGGGGTGTGAAATCTTTAGGATATTGATGTAGGGACGATAGGCAGAGTTGACAACATATAATAAACTATCATGGCAGAGATGGAAAGGTCGTAGTGAAAGGTCAGGAGAAATAGGTAGCAGTTATGTTTTTTTAATAAGGAACGGGGCCTATTCTGTAAATGTGGAATTGCATAGTCTTTTGACTATAATATAAATTCAGTTTGCAAGTTCTGCTTAGCAATTGCAGCCTCCAAATCTTACGGTGCTATTGCGTTGAAACTTGACAGGATTTCAGTTAATCAAATGCTATTTGACAGAATTTTGAGGACTTTGTCATTTGGAATGCATGTCGAAAATATTTGGAAATTTAAACCTGAAAATACCTGAGTTTTATTCAAAATTCATAAGTCCCTTGTTTCAATAAAAAAAAAAATGCTAAGCACCATAAAACATGGGAGGAAATAAAACTGGAACATACAGATATCTGATATGCACATTCTAGACCAAGTGCCAGTAAACTTTTCTGTGAAGCTCTAGACAGTGCATCCACAAGGGAGTATGACTGTGTACCAATAAAACTTTATTTATTAAAATGAACAAGGGCTAGATTTGGTGGGTGGACTTCAGTTTGCCAAAACTTAGTTTAATATTTTTAAGTCATTTTTTTCAAAATAATAATGTTTTTCTTCTTTTGAGTATCAGACACTCCCACTTCAAATTTAGGTTATACATCTGTGTTTTTGTAAAGATGTAAGAACATCTCAAAAAGAAATGCAACATCTAGAACTGTACTTAGACTAGGAAGACTCAAGTCTTCCTAGACAAATGAATTACAGATTTGTACAAACTTGCATTCAGTTTAGAAAGGATCTGGGCACTGAAAGATGAAGAGAGCCCCCTAAGAGATGAGGGTATCTCTGTGGTGTGTTAAAACTTTCTGGCAGCAAAGAGAAAAAATGTCATATTTTCCTCTTCCACATCTAAAATCGCTCCTTTTATGAAACTGCCTCAGGATGCAAGCACAAAAGTTAAAATATTAATGAAAATACATAAAACAGCAGCCTCAAACTCCCCTTCAGAAAGCTCTCATAGAATAGGACTAACACTGGACTCTGCAATCAGGCTCAATTGGGGATAATGAGGTTCCCCTTCTTACTCCTTTCCCTCTTCTTCCCCTCAAGTCCCTGAATTTTGCATTCTAATTCTCCTATATTGGAGACAATTTTACTTTAGATTTGAGATCCAGGGTCTAAGCCCAAGAACTCTGTGCTCCTGCCCCCCGGGTTTAAGAGCACCTCTTCTTTTAATGTGGAAGCATTTGATATAACTGTTACAGTGCATCTGAGAAGCTATATACCCTG
Source organism: Crocuta crocuta (assembly GCF_008692635.1). NCBI lineage: Eukaryota > Metazoa > Chordata > Mammalia > Carnivora > Hyaenidae > Crocuta > Crocuta crocuta. The sequence continues at coordinate 1,117,088 of NW_027530179.1, forward strand.
GAAGAGGCAGACAGCCTGACTTTTGTAAGCACTTGGCATCTGGAAGCACGTTTTTCATTTCTGAATATTGTTATGAGCTCGGCACCTATTTCTGGTGGCATTTCTTAGAGACATTTTACATAGCGAGAATAGCAAACACAGGCACTTACGTGGGTTTAAGGGGTGGTAACACTTTGGATGTGAGATCCTATCCATTGACATACGTTATAAAGCATGCTTTACCACACACCTGTAATGTAAGTTATCACTCTAATGACTTAAACAAATAGCGAAGAAATGTACAGAGGATGCAAGTATGTTTAAGGCAAAGCTTTGAGACTAAGATGGAAAAGATTCCATGAAAATGGAATCTTGACATTTCCAGTCCGAGTCTTTTGGTTTTGGACATTAGGAAATGCTGCCTTCTCAGTATGAAAAGGATTATTAAATGCAACTTGACAATAAACTATTTTAAAAAAGGATTATTAAATGCTATGGGAGGGAATGAATAACATTACCCTTAGCAATTCCGTGAGGTGTATGCCTCAGCTTGACATCTGGACATTCCTAATATTGTTAGATACTGAAAAGAACAGCTTGGATCAGAAAATTATAATTGTTAGGAAAACCACTCTGGGAAGGCTTGGGATTGATATGGAAATTTATTGAAATTAAAAAAAGCTTTAAAGACAAAGAGTGCTTGTGCATATTTATGTATGTTAAAGATATCTGCCTGCCTCCCTAGCATTGAATACCTTTAATATGGGTTTGGTTATACCTTCAGTTGTTTTTTTGTTTTTTTTTATATAACCATGTTTGTGTTTCAACAATTTGTCCCAACTGTATTTGTTCCCTCATATTTTCAACTTATTCACTACCATCATCTCTCAGTTCAGTACTTTTAATGTGGAAGCATTCGATATAACTGTTACAGTGCATCTGAGAAGCTATATACCCTGGAAGAGGCAGGTATATAACTCAACAAGTATATTTGATACATTAGCTAAGGAACCAGACCAAACACCACTGACATTCATCAGAAATCAGAGTAGACAACCATTTGGCAGTCTTTCTTTCTGGCCACTATTCCTTGGATAAAAATTAAACAAATGAGAAAATACAGGCAACTGTTTGTGGTGCTGGAGTTTATTGGCAGTTGTTCCTGATTAATTACTTTATTGATTGATGTAATATTTATTAAGTTTCCACGGTGTCAGATGTCTGCCTAGTGCTTTGACAAAGGCAAGACATGGAAACTGCAAAACTGAACCGCAGGGTAGAAAACTAGGAAGGAAGAAACTGCAGTGCAGTGGCCTGGGTAAGTTGCCTGAAAGAGAGGTCCAGCAAACAGCTTCCAGAAAAACAAGATGAGGTCAGGGATTTGGTTAGTAAGGGCAGCCTGTTCATTCTAACCAGTCTCCTTTTCTCAATCCAAAAGATTAAGCTGCTATTCCCATCACACCATTCAGCCCCTTTAAATGACTTGTATTATAGGAAACAGGACCGGCTAGCCCAGAGATAGGTTGGAACTTATCTTTCTGTTGTATTGAATTGCATTTGCGTTAGCCATCCTCATTTAAATATCAAATAACTAAGATTCCTGGAAGTTAAGTGATTTCTCCAAGGACACAAAGCTGAAAAAGAGTGAACTAAATTTTCTGGCTCTGGGTTCCTAGCGGTTTTTCTTTCTGAACACTTCCCAGTAGGAGGCTGTGTGGAGGCATTTTTACTCCCATTTGGGAAACTCCTGTGTATGGGCTTGGATTTGAGTTTAAAACTGATCGTCATGGGTGGTGATGTTGCGGAAAAATAGACGGAGACCGGAGAAAACTCAAGCGGCACTCGGAGAATGGGGAGACCACAGCTTTATTACGCCGGCGGGCCCAGTGGGATCGTTCCCCAAAGACTGAGCCCTGAACAAAGGTGGTAGTTTGCGTATAAAGTCAAAAGAAGCCCACCCATGCCAGCAGAGGTGGTTAAAACTGATTAGATGTGTAGGGGTAGGGTGACTTGGGGTCATTGCTATGCAGAGGAAGAGAGATGAAGTGGGATTGGATGTATCATGTATCGGGGTAGGGTGACTTGGAGATGATCACTACATGGAGGCAGGGAAAGGAAGCGGGTGTGGGGAGCACCCAGCCTAGGCAGTTTGGGCAGTGCGCTGTTTTGGCCTACATGACCTCAAGGAGTTTTTTTCCTTACTTTCTCCATTAGTGACAGTAGGAGTGACAGATTTTCTTTCTCTTTTCTTGGAGTTAATCCATGAGAAAAGAAGAAAGTGCTTCTACCTAACAGCACATCACTGGCCTCTTGTTAATATCCCCACCATTCACAGAGTGTGAACGTCAAGAGAGACCAGTTTGCTCGCTTCCTACTGTTACGACCTCGCATGCCAATCCTTCAGTGTTTCCGTGCATGTCTTAAGCTACACCAACCACCAGAAGTATTTTTACAGTTGCCTTTCTTCCCCAACAATCCAAACACTGACATGTTTTACTAGTTCCAAAAATATTCACAAATAATTTCAAATGGCTTTTGAAAAGATCAGAGAAACGGAAGAAAGGAAGGAAATAAAGGCATGTTAGCAGTTGTGAACGAATGGTTGCTAAAGCTTTAGCTTCAAATTCAGATCAGTTTTCTGGATGCTGAAAGCTACTACTAAAAAAAGCTTAACCCTTGCAACAGGAGTGATGTGGTTTTACCAGTTTTTTGTATTACTGGGTCGTAAAGCATTGATATACTGGACAGTCATTCCAGGGACGTTTTTGGCAACCGCAGGGGAAAATTGTATGTAGCTGTGGCTGTCAGCAACCTAGGATGGAAACTGAGAACATAACATTAAAACATTTTAATGATGAAAGGTCTGTGAGATGGCTAAACCAAAAGAGCCAGGGTAGGTAGATCTGTTGTGTTCTAACAGGTAGCAAAGGGAGATTTTTAACAAATTCGACAGTCAGTGGGCCGCATGTCCATTATGCAGTCTCCACCAAGTGTTACTTTATTTAGCCCAACATTTGGTAAGAGTTGGATTTCAGAGTGTTTGAAGTTGCATGCTTTGATAGGGAACTGAAGAGCTGATGTCCTATATTACAAAGTAGGGGAGGGTGAACACTTTTGGAAACCAGAGGAGGTAGTAGCAAGGCTGATACCCCAGTCTGAAAGGGGATGTTCTGACTAAATTATCAACCGGACGCCCTAGATGGCTCAATCAATTGAGTGTCCAACTTTGACTCAGGTCATGATCGCAGGCTTTCTGCTGTCAGCATGGAGACCCTTCCGATCCTCTGCCCTCCTCTCTCTCTCTCTGCCCCTCCCCCACTCTACTCTCTGTCTCAAAAATAAACATTTAAAAAATTAACTTATCAACTGGAAAAGACTCACTTCCTCTTAGTTTACAGACATTCCTCATTTTATTGTGCTTTGCTTTATTGTGTGTTGTAAATACTATGTTGTTGTTTTTTTTATAAATCACACAGGTTTCTGGCTACTTTGTTGAGCAAGTCTGTCAGCACATTTTTCCAACAGCATTTGCTCCCTTTCTATCTCTGGGTCACGCTTTGGTCATTCTCACAGTATTTCAAACTTTCTCATTATTATTGTATTTGTTATGGTGATCTGTGATCAATGATTATGGCTCCTTGAAAGGTCAGATGATGGTTAGCATTTTTTAACAATAATATAGTTTTCATTAAGGTATCTACATTGTTTTTCAGACATAGCACTATTGCACAGTTAATAGACCACAGAATGGTGTTAACATAACTTTTATTGCACTGGGAAACCAAAATGCTCATTTGATTCGCTGTATTGTGATATTCACTTCTTGCAGTGATCTGGAACCAAATTTACAATATCTCTGAGGTATACCTTTACTCACTAAATTGAACTTGTCACTGCTAAGCTCCCTAACAACCAGTTTTTTTATTTTTTTAGTAAGTTTTTATTTTTTTATTTTTGAGTGTGAGAGAGAGGCAGAACATGAGCAGGGGAGGGGCAGAGAAAGAGACACAGCATCAGAAGCAGGCTCCAGGCTCTGAGCCATCAGCACAGAGCCCAACGCAGGGCTCAAACCCACAGACCTTAAGGCACCCCTAGAATGGACATAATTATTATTCACATTATACAGAGAGAAGTCAAGTGGCCTGCCCAAAGCAACACATCTCATAAGAGATGGCGTCAAGATTCTAATCCAATCTTCTAACTTCAGAGGCTGTGTCCCTTTTGCCCACCATACTGCATTACTGTTGCTCCGAGGAAGAAGCAAAATCTGATTTTGGAGAAGCATGGATGAGAGATACCATTATTTTTAATATCTGGAGAATTGCATCTTTAATATGTATACAAAAATCTATGGTGATGATTATGACAGGTATCCCTTCTGAGTATTATTTTTAACTAAAATCCAAATGTCAACCCTTTACATGTAAATGACTGGTTTTGCTGGTAACAATGAGATACACTTTGTTTTAAAAACTGGTTCTTAGAGGGGCACCTGGGTGGCTCAGTAGGTTAAGCCTCTGACTTCGGCTCAGGTCATGATCTCACAGTTCCTGGGTTCGAGCCCAATGTTGCACTTTGTGCTGACAACTCAGAGCTTGAAACCTGCTTCAGATTCTGCGTCTCCTTCTCTCTCTGCCCCTCACCCGTTCGTTCTCTCTCTCTCAAAAGCAAATAAACATTAAAAAAAAGATTATATCCATTTCAAGGAGTGGTGGAGGGAATTAAATGCAAACTCATCTGGCATATACTACAAAAAATAAATACGCTTTATTTTTTTTCTTACTCTAAACCCACTCTTTCCCAAGATATAAAGTTATTCAGAAAACAGTCATTGTTCATAATTTAGAACCATTCTGTTGGCCCTCAAATTTATACCCGATCATTATAACTTGCTCTTTATGAGAACTACAAAGGAGGGCACACTTGATATTTTGTCCCTTCGTTCCCGACTCCCATGAGACAAAAAAGACTTACTCCCAGTATGAGTGCCACTGAGAGAGGGAGGAAAGGAATTGCCAGTGGACCGTGGGGGCAGTACTTTCTGCTACTCCATGTGTTATAGGGGCAAAGTTAGGATGAATACTTCTCAGGAATCTATTATAACATCTTCAGAGCAAATGAAAATAGAATTATTGGGAATAGAAATGGAAGAAAGCAAATTAAAGGCAGGGAAAATGTGGGAAAAGGGGGAAATCGGTCTGATTGCATTCATCAGCCATCCTGATCACTATGTGAGTGGCATGGTCTCAGTTGTAGGAGACTGACTCATGCATGTTCCTAAATTAAGAATTAGAGTCAAAGCATCATTACATTTTAGGACTGGTAAGGACCTTAAAGATTGCCTATTCTCTTGCGACTCAAAGTGACATCCACTAACCTACACCATTCTCATATCTGGATGTCTAGCATGCAGAAGCTCAGAGTCCATGTCAGACAGACTGAATCAGGACCTGTGTTTCCAGAAGATTCCCAGGGGATACCTACTGTCCACAAAAGCCTGAGAAACAATGGCCGGGTTCTGTACCCATCCCATTTTTCATGTAAGCTTCGAAACTGATATGCACATCTCATATTGTCATCTGAGTCCCTGAGAAAAAGTGTTCATGGAAGCAATGAACAAGGTTGAAGACAGAGCTCTTCAATATGCCTCTGAAAAATTCTCTCAAGCCTCATCTGATATAGTAGTTAAATCAGCATCTTGCTCAGCAAAACAGATTCATGTAATTATTAACTATCATCGTCCAAAATGTTTTCTCCATCTTTTTTGCAGTAAGATCACGAGAGACATTTTCTCTAGCATTTTAATGGCATAATATATCATACATACAGAAGAAAATATAAGAGATGCATGTAGTTGAAAGCACAATTATCAAGCAAACACCATGTAAACACCACCATGGTTAAAACATAAATCACTGCCAGCAGCTTGGCATTCCTGTGGCAGTTATTTCCAGCCATATCCTGTTACCTTGAGTACCACTAACCGCTGAAAGAATGCTTCTGTGATCACCTCTTTCCCTTATTTTCCTGTATGATTTTTCGACCTAAGCATACATTCTTAGAAGGATTGTTTCACCTGTTTTTGAGCGTTATATAAATGGAATTCTATGGTATGTGTTCCATGTTAATATCACTCAACCTTACATTTGGGTGATTTATCCATGTTGATTTGTTTAGTTTTGATTAGTTCCTTTTCATCGCTGTTATAGTATTTCACTGAGTGTTAATTTCACTACTTTAATGCTCGTAAGCATTTGTGTTGTTTCCTCTTTAGGGCCACTGTAGGCAATCCCGTGGTTAATATTTGTGTACGTGCCTCCCAGGGTGTTTATGCAAAATTTGTCCAGGCTGCCTCTCTGGAAGAGGAATCCAGAGTCATGGAGTCTCTGCATCTTCAACTTTACTTAATCATGCCGGAAGTTTTGTAATTTACAAGCGGTTCTATCTAGCAATTTACATTTTGAAAGAATAAGTGAGAGTCCCAACACTGCCCATAAGGGACTTTTTCAGAGGCTGCTTTGATGCAGTCCAGGGGCACTAGGTCCTCTGCAATTCTCTGATACACCTACCTGTGATTCTGCTTAAAAACAAAAACAAAAACAAAAACAAATAACAAAAAAGAAAAACAGCTCAAACCAGCATCTCATTATCTCTACGTCTTTTCTTCTTTGCTCACCCACTAGTACCTGAAATATGAGGCCTCAGATCAACGTCAATCTTTATAGAAGCATGTGAGAAATTTACCTTTTCTTTTTTCAACCCAAATTCCATTTGCCCACTGCCAAGCTCTGAGCCCTCTCTGTTCACTGTGGCTGCATCAACAGCACCACTGCCAGTTCCCGGTCTCCTTCTCATGTTCTGGAACAGTGGGTGGTGATTAACCGAAACAGTTTAGAGGCTTCATTCAACAATGTTTTTAATTGTCTTCTATTCCTCCCTCAACTTCTTTTCCTTTATCCCTATATGCTTCCCACCCCTTCATTCTCATGGAAAGAGAAGACAGAAACTAAGCAGTGGCTTTATTCTTCATTTTATTTTTCTTTTTTGTCAGCCACCAAGAGTTACATTACTAGCCCAAAGCAGAGGGCCTGTTTCTTCTCTTATCTTCTTGATCCAAACAAAGAAACAAAAAACATGTCAAATATTAACAGCAAACAAAAAGTATTTTTTTCTTACTTAAGGCATTTGGTGCCTTATTTTAAGTTTACCCTCTGAGCACTATTCTCATAGATCCATGATATTCCTTTAAAAAATTTTTTTTAATGTTTATTTATTTTTGAGAGAGACAAAGTGTGAGTGGGGGAGTGGCAGAAAGAGAGGGAGACAGACTCTGAAGTAGGCTCCAGGCTCTAAGCTGTCAACACAGAGCCCAAAGCTGGGCTCGAACTCACAAACTGCGAGATCGTGACCTGAGCTGAAGTCCGATGCTTAACCGACTGAGCCACCCATGCACCCCCATGATGTTCTTTTAAGTTGTCTCCTTATTTACATTTTTGGACATTTCTTTATGAAAGGTAACCTAATTGGAGAACATTCTATGCCACCTCATTTTCTGTAGGTTGTCCCCTTTTCCTTCCTCAGTGCAATGTTTTCTATTTGCATAGCCTGCGTGATATATTTAAGCCTCATCCAACCTTTGAGCTTTCTTTTTCTGTTATGGAGTTGCATGTCATAACTTCTGTCAACTTTTCCTTTGAAGCCCTTGAAGTCTCCTTTCTGAAGTTCATAGTGCATGTCTGACAAAGCCCAAGCTTGATCAGAATAAGATTTTTAAAAATAAAGAAAAAAAAAGACACAAATTTGTATTCACTTCCTTTGTGATCAAAAGACCCTTGGCTTCTAGAATGTGTGTCCCTCTACATTTCTTCAGTGTGACATGTCATCCTTAAGTGCTTTCCTACTTCCTCACCTTAGCTCTTTCTCGTTTTCTCCTGGGTGCCGGTGGGACTCAGCCTGTCTTGTTATCCTCTTTGTATCATAACCTCTTCTCACCAAATGTTAATCTCTCTTGATCCCCTTCTTTTAGCCGTCTCTCTGCTAACATACACATACGTAATTTCTTGGGAACAACAACAACAACAACAACAATATGAAACTTCTTGCTGTGTTTCTGGTGTGAAATTTGACTCATTGCCATCAAGCTGACTGAACTTGAAGCTTGGGGAGAAGGGAGTTCTTCTTGAGCAGTGATTCTCAAGCATGGGCGTGCATTGGACTCAACCCAAGGGCTTATTGGAACACACATTGCTGAGCCCTACTCCCTGGGTTTTTAATTCTGAGAATTTGCAATTGTGCAAAGTTTTCAGGTTGATGTTGATGTCACTGGTTCAGAGAACACACTTTGAAAACCATTGTAATGGAGTAAAATATAAGAATCTCATGAAGGGGTTGGTTTTCCTAATCCAGAGTAACCCAATGTGTTCTCATGTTTGGTTATTTATTATAAATGGTAGAGCTTGAGCTGTTCATGTGGAATCATGTATTACCATCTTCCAAATAAATGTGTCAATGGTATATTATGTGTATGAGGAAAAATCATGATATTTAAATGTATTTCTCTGCAAAATGAAGAGGTTGCTATTCATTTACCATGCAGATAATAAGGGAAAAATGATTCAAAGAAGGAAAGTAAAGAAAAAGCAGTTCCATTATGGGGTGTGTGTGTGTGTGTGTGTGTGTGTGTTTAAGACGTGGTTTGACTCTTTGAAAAATAGTCCTCCCCTTTTTTTTGGCAGGGGGGAAGGTAAACACAGAAAGTGTTCAATAACTGTTCTGGAAAGGAAGGTACTTCGCTGCCTCTGATAAGGTAGCTCGCTGCCCAGATAACCTTTAGTCTTCTCTTATTATTACTCAATTCTTTGTGATGTTTGGTCTTCCAATCACTGGTTAGAGAGTCAGATGAATCAGTGAAAAGTAAGATTTTCATTGACTGCAAAGGGAGTTTATTCTGATAAGAGGTGGTGCCGACAGTAATGAGGGCTTCAGTGATGGATCTGCTGACAGCTCTGGAAAAGGGCACAGTATGCCAGAGCTCAGAAGTGAAAGAAGTAGCAAAGGGCTGGAGAACAGTCAGTCCGAGGACCACCCCCCTTCTCCCACCCCAGCACTCTCCATGTTACGCTTTTCAAGTATGTTTTATTATTTCAAACCTCCATACATGAACAATACTGTACTTGTCTGAAACCACAAAATAGAAAACAATGCAATGCGTCCCCACCTACAGCTTTGCCCTGTATGATGTTAGCCGGAAGATCACTGGGTAATCTTTCATTTTCTTCAAGGAGCTTAAGAACATTCACATCAGTCAGCTGCTGATCTTTATGTCCAGGCTCTGATTCTAATCCTTTTTGGTGAGACCCGTATCCCAAGGCTCCACCTATCAGGTTCTGCCCTCACAACCACGCGTGGTCTCTTAGTAATGGCTGGCCTTCCACATCTCTCTTTATCCAAAGGTGCCATCATTGAGGTCCAAATCTGCTTACTTAAAACTTGCTGTTTCACCTCATATGCACCTGTGGGGGTTGTGATTTGTTTTTTTATAACATAACAGTGACTATTACATCTGTCACACAGAAGTCCCACAACTAATTTTAGTCAAAAGTATACAGTAGGCTTAAGCTGTCTCTTTTCCTCCAACATTCAGGATTCCAGGGTTTGCTACAGATGTAGTGCCCCCCCACCCCCACCCCGGTGCCAAGAATTTCTCAAGGGGTGTCTCATGCTGGACTCTTCAGAGCCTACTTCCTTAACAAGTCTGTCTCTCAGACCTTTTGCTTTCTGCCTTCCAAGGTAACATTTGCTGTTCTGGGCTGCCCTGCTAGTGAGAAAGAAATAGAATCCACACTAATCATTCCCATTCGGAATTTATATTCTTAAGAGTGATTTCCTGGGGAATGTTGCTCCACCACTCCCTTTGTGGTCTAACACACAATAACAGCACCTCACAGTAAAAATTTCCAGCCCAAATAAGAGGTAAAAGCAAGGCTATGGAAATAAATGGACAATATATTTGAGAGAAGGCAGGAACCATGTAAATACACTTGGTGCTCATCCAGCTACCATTTTGCCATAAGGAGAAAAGTATGGATTAGCTGGATCCCATCCACCTCTCTGCTACTTTAATGTCTTGCTCTTCTCCACTGCTGTAAGCCAGCATTACAAGTGTCCACACATCTGGAGAAAGAGTTTCCAGAAGGCATGCTATTTTTTAATGCCCCCTCCCCCTGCACTGCTGGGCATTGAGAAAGACCATGTACATGACAGGGGTGTTGCTTACCATGTGAGCCATACTAACTCTACACTAATTCTACACTAACTCTACGGATGAAAAGTGAAGTCCTGTATCACTTGATTAGGAGGTGCAGGCAAGGCAATGGTCCCTGAGATGTTTTTGCTCAAGTTTGATGGAGGCCTACAGTCACATGGCTGATCAGTGATGGGAGAAGAGAGATCTTGGTATAGGACTTCTAAGTTACAAAGCCACTTAGTTTTCTTTAGAGTCACAGATAGAAGAGAGCACTGGGCTTCAAATATTAACAGAAAGGATGGAAAGAGTACAAACCATCACATTTTTTCCAGAGGCCCATGAGCTTCACTCCCAACTTCCCACAGTCTCCACAAACACAGTCCTCCCCCACCCCACGTTCCCACCTGGGTTTCAGTTTCTGAGGCTTTCGTGTCTTGTAGTCAACCAGTCTGGAAGCAGATGATCCTCCTTCTGAGGAATCATCAGAAGGTCAGTAGCAGCCTCATGCTCTGTCACAGCGCCTACATCACTCACCTCACTTCATCTCATCACGTGGGCATGTTGTCATCTCACCTCATCACAAGAAGTAGGGTGAGTGCGGGACCTTAAGATATTTTGAGGAAGAGGGGCACCTGGTGGCTCACTTGGTTAAGCGTCCACCTTTGGCTCAGGTCACGATCTCACAGGTCATGAGTTCGAGCCCCACATCCAGCTCTGTGCTGACAGTTCAGAACCTGGAGCCTGCTTCCGAGATTCTGTGTCTCCTTCCCTCTCTGCCCCTCCTCTGTTCACACACTCTCTCTCTCTCAAAAATAAATAAACATTCAAAGACTTAAAAAAAAAAGATATATTGAGGGAGAAAGCACATTCACATAACTTTCATTACAGTATATGCTGTAGTTGTTCTGTTTAATTATTAGTTATTGTTGTTACTCTTTTACTATGCTTGATTTATAAATTAAACTCTATCAGAGGTATGTATGCATAGGAAAAAACATAGCATACAACGGGCTCAGTGCCATGCATGATTTCAAATATCCACTGGGGTTCCCAGAATGTATCCTCCGTGGATAAGGGGAGACTACTGTAAATGTAACAGATTCCCCTAATTATAGCATTCTAGATCCACACAGTTTCCAGCAAATATGATTTTCCATAATACTGGTAGGGGGTTTAGCTACATAACCTCTGGGAGATGATTAACGGTATTGCCTCAAAGCCCATTTCAAGCTCTGGAATTTCATATGTAAATTAGATCATTTGGTTTCTTTATGTACTCATAACCCTGTCCTTTTCTATTCAGAAAAGATATACAATTCAAAAAGAAAAAAAAGATCGAGCTGATGACACACATACCACTCTTTGTTCACATGAAGATTTTGAGAAGATACTCTATCACAGGCAATTGCAAAACAAAACAAAACAAAAATATCAAACACTTATTCTGCTTTCAGGGAGTGCCAAGTGAAGAAGGGAGAAACAAAAAATAATGAAAATACCACATAGCAATTAAAAATGTTATTTGGCCAATCCAGAAAATACCATAAGACTCCAGAGGAAAGAGCTTTCTTCCAGTTTAAGGTTCTTTAAAATTCTTACGGAAGTTCTAACTTTTTATTTTACCCAATGTAAGAAACTCTTGCAAATAAGTTGACAATGCTAAAGTTTCCTCAGAGATGCTGTGGCTTTAATGATCGTACTAATCCAACTTGAAAACCTGACCATGTTATTATTTTATTATAAGCAACAAATGTATTAAGTTGTTACAATTATTCTTAATGCAATGTGCTATTGCTTATAAATAGGAGATGGTTTCATTATTTCTTTATTACTTAATGTAACTTGGTTATTCAAGGTGTTGCTATGCCATATTGTTAGAATATTGACACCNTGAACACATGCAACTATTTCCTTGCTTAAAAGATACTGCTGAGTCAGATGGCTTTGATGATCAAGCTACCCCTTAACAAATAATTCTTAGCATGTTAAATGACCGAGTCTAACACAACTCTTCATGACTGGTTCTGTCTTCACAGATGCCTGGCTGTGAAACAGGAAATTTGTGAGGTCGCCTCTAAGGATTTTCTTTATATTGCACCCAGCAGAGGATAATGTCTCTCTCTCTCTCTCTCTGTGTTGTATTTATACTCACTTCTTTTAACTATGCCTTTTTTTAAAAATGTCTGAGATACAATTTCTGGCATCTGTCATTACTATATGCTGAGCACAAGGTGCAAAGAAGTCGCTGCTTCTGTAGAAAATAACCAAGTCAAGGACAGAGGGGCACATCATTATAATGCAATGCAAATTTCTCATTAAAAGGCAAATCCTTCATCTCAAAAGGTTGAACAGGATGCAACTTCACTTGACTGGGGGGAATTTCCTATTAAAGCGCTGACAAAATATTCCAACTGAAGACTATTCTTTGGATCTGAACCACTTTCATTTCAATGAATTGGAACATTTGAGTGTATTGTAAGCCCATGTCCTACAAAAATGTATTCTGAGATAATTAAACAAATGTCTGCAAATGGGATGCCATCCATGGTAATCCCTCCTTTCTTTATTTTTCCCATCAGGGCTGGTGAAATGTTTCATCAACATATGTGGATTTCTAAAATGGGTGGTTGTATTTCTGCAGTAGTTGCCTTTTAATGAATTTTCCTGATCTTATGTTCCTTATTCCTATGCATTCTCACCACAGCTTCTTGTCTGCCCACATTATCCCCTCTCTGGACAAGGTGGCCTTATATCAAGCTCCTAAATTTGTAGACCAGTGAAGTATTCCTCTCTCCCCTCTGCCTTAAGCAATTTCTTTCTCTGTAAGTATCTCCAACTTGATGTTTTCTGGGTACTTAAAACTCAAAATCTCCACCTCCATTCCAGTTCCCCTGATCCCACACAAACGTACTCTTTAGGTTGGTGGGTGCCCCTGATGTACACTGGGCTCCTAAGCCACACTCGAGGGTCATCATTTCCTTCTCCCGTCTTTCCTTCATTCCTCACATGCAGCCAGGCTCCCAGTTCTATCCATTGCACTCCTTAAATATCCTTTTATTGACTCAGCTTCACTTCTCTCTGTTGCCCCTTGCTCTTTTTAGGATTCTTCATCTCTCACCTGAACGTATTTTGGAGCAACCTCATCAATCACCCTGTTGTAAAATCCCAACGCACGCACGTGTGTGCTCACACGCATTTCAGACCAGCCTCCATGCTGCTATCAGAGGGAGCTTCTAACCTGTATCTCATCAGGTCCCTTCTTGTTTTAAAGATCTTTAATGGCAAATCTTCCAGCTTCCTTCTGATGACACACAGGACCCTTTTGATGTCTCTGTGGGACTTATCCTGCTTTTCTGTTCTGGCTGAGAAATAGCAAACATCATTGCTTAAATTGCTGTTGGAGGAAAACGGGCACACACACAAACAAACACGTGCTGCTGGAGGGCGTGGTGGGCCTCATTGCCCTTCCACACCAAGAGGCATCCTTTATTATTACAAATTGGGTAGCTCAGTGATGAGTACCATTCCATTCCTTTAAAAGCATGCTCAGTATTTCCTTGTAAATAGCTCCAATGCAGTCCAGACAGCTTCAGACCCCAGTTCTGAGGGAGTGTTGTTTTCCGTGTGTGTGTTTTTATTAGGTTTTTTTTAACAGTGCATTGACATAGCAATATGCATTTGAAAAGTCTCCCCTGAATACCTGCTTATGTAACTGATTGCAGTGGCTTCAAATAGCCCAATCTTTCAGTCAAAGCAGACACCCACTTACCAAGTTAATTGTGCTTCCACAAAGTCCCTAGATGTAAATGAAGGATGTTAGGCTGTTTTCTTTCCATCAGCTGTGTAAAAAAGAGAACTTCTCACCTTATTCATAAGGAAGGTGTTATATAGTCACCTCAAATTCTCTGACTACTTGCACAATTACAGGGAATTAACCTGTATTACAGTAAGGTAGAGTGATGGCAAATACGAACCAGCCGTTCGTATTTTGGTGCCTGTAAAATAGTTACACTTGTAGCAGGTGCCCCAAAACACTAGTTCTTTGTTGGGTGTGTTATGTTGGAAGCCATGTCTATGTGTGTTCTTTTTGTATTTACATTTCTCATTCTGCATCTTTCCCCCCTCTTTTCACCTTAAAATAATCAAGTTATTTGACTAAAGATATCTGCTATCGGTGAGGAAGATGAGAAGCATTGAATTTGTATTAATACTGTGAAAGACACAGAGTTCTTGGCATTCTTGAATAACCATCAGTGATGCCTGTGATATGTTACAGAATATCGGAGAGAACATAGTATCTATAGAAAGCATGAAATATTGTACTGAAACAAGCATGTTAAAATCAAAGTTTGCTGCAACTTATTTTGATGAAATTATGTTCCTTTGAAGAGTCCAGGAGGGTGGTAAGATAATGGGTCAGCAAACACAAAGTGAAGCAATGTGAATGTAGTTTCACCTCGTCTGGCTTTCGCATGCTGCCATTTTAGGTCTGAAATGTAAAGAAAGGTGATAAAATAGGGAGACTATGAGAGGCTCCTTCATGGTTTCACCAGGTACTCTTAGTTACAGAAGGATCATCCAATGAGGGGAGCCCCCTGAGGTGTGGTTCTTGCTTCCATCATTCCATCAGTCTTGGCTGCACAGGGTGCCAGAAAGCTACAGGGTCTGTTTCTACAATGGAATTTGTCACATCTGGAAGCCCACCTATTTGGTGCCTAGAATAAAAGCAAATGGCAGTGTTGACAGGCAGACCTGACTAAATTCCTGAACCCAATGAACGCTGGGATGTCTGCTGTGGAAGAGTAAACTTCATGAGCTCAGTTTCCCAGTGAATTTGCTCAGATACTGAGTTGTTTCCCAAAAGAGAGAAAGCCAATATTTAGGTGGTCGTATGGAGTACATTAAGGGGAAATTAAAACCGACCATTTCAGATTTCCCCTAAAAGTCCCAGATGCAGGGGTGACCTGGGTGGCTCAGTCGGTTAAGACTCTCGACTTTGGCTTGGGTCATGATCTCATGGTTTGTGGGATTGAGCCCTGTGTCAGGCTCCTCACTGACAACATGGAACCTTCTTCGGATTCTTCCTCTCTCTCTGCCCCTCCCCCACTCATTCTGTTTCTCCCTCCCTCTCTCTCTCTCTCTCAAAATAAATAAATCAACATTAAAAAAAGTATCAAAAATATACAAAATACAGTCTGTCTCCTGAATCTGCATTAAGCTGGGAGCAAGCTCTAGGCCAGATGGAGAGTGGACCCTCAGGACTAGAACAGATACTTAGGAACTTTTGTTCCTCCTTTTAGCTAAATAGACCCTAATTAGGAAGCCCTGGAAACTTCCTGCAGTTGTAGTATAGGCTAAGGGGGGGATGGGATGTTTTTTCTGCCAAGGGCCACACTCTGTTTTCATTTCATTGAAAAATCACTGAATCACTCAACCATCATTTTGTAGTTAGATAATAACTCTTGATAGAGCCTTTACAGAAGAACAAATAGGGTGTCATCACTCTTCCAATATCATCAAGCTTATTTCTCATAATAATGATTATGAGCTAGACAGCTCTCTTTCATAACTAACAAAAGAGGCTCGGAGAATGTAAGTAACTTTCCAAAAGTCACAGTGATTTTAAGTCGCCAAATCAGCACTCGGCCCCACGTTCTCCAAACTTTAAAGCTAAACTGCTAATGCCAGCCACGTGACCTGTGATACCTCCGGAATGTGTTGTAGGTCTGAAGGATGGGGAAAAGCTCTCAGTTCATTTCTTAACACCTTGTAAGAACAGGTTCGAGAGAATTCTCTATGCTGGAGTTTTGTGCTTTAGAAAGTAAGGTAGTGATTTGTTGAAGAACAAAATATATTGATTGTCCAATTATGTGAAATTGGGCTGCTGAAACTTGGCACTATTTGGAAAATTCAGAATAAATTGAAACCAACCTGAAACAGGGGCACAATTTTGATTAGAAGCATTGTCTCCAAACTTCATGAAATAGAGCTGGGAGATATTAGAACTGACACAGCTAAGAGGGATATTTATGTGTGGCTGGAAGAAGCAGCAATCATGTTTCTGTAGTGGAGACAGTCAGACTCCCAGAGGCTAGAATGTGGGTTGCCCCCTTCAAATTGGCCTAATTTTGAAGAGTAAATTTACAGTGATGATCACTTTCGTTACAATGAAACTCTGCCTTAGTATTTTCCCCTATTGCATAAAAATACCTATTGCATTAAAAGTAAATCAATTGCCAAAACATTTTGGCATAATCCATCATATATGCTTTTAATCACTGTAACTTACTACCACCTAACTTATTAAGGTCACCATATGTTCCAACCCCAAAATAAGGATATGGGATCAAATAAAGAATACTTTTAATTGAAAAGCCTCGCATGAGTATAAAAAGAAAAAAACACATTGGGGCTCGTGGGTGGCTCAGTTGGTTAAGCTTCTGACTTTGGCTCAGGTCATGATCTCACAGCTTGTGAGTTCGAGCCCTGTATAGGGCTCTGTGCTGACAGCTCAGAGCCTGGAGGCTGCTTTGGATTCTGTATCTCCCTCTATCTCTGCCCCTCCCCACTTGCCTTCTGTCTCTCCCTCAAAAAAAAATTAAATAAATAAATAAACATTAAAAAAAATTAAAACAAAAACAGATATATTTGAATGTTGCATGTATTTTTCTGATTTAGGTAATAAAATAACATGAAATTTTACCTTCCTTACTAAAGCTAAAGTCTACAGTCATTATACATAACTTAATGTGCTTCTGACTTATTTCCTTGCTTAACCTACTTCTTTAAGTCAGTTACTTCTTTCCTGAACCAGGCAAGTATTTGTATGTAGATATTTTTATTTTTTAATATTAGACTTAAACAACTACAACTAGAAAACCAGTTCTTTTCCTTTCAAGAAACGCAAGCAGAAAATTATTTTCTGAGTCTTTAAAGATTTTTGGATAATCTTTTGCAGTTAAAGTATCAAGCGGAAAACATACCTGGCTTTTGGATTAATTTTTTACTCCGGTATCTTAAAAATTTACCTCCCAAAGGCATCCAGATGCTCCTTTGCGGGGTATCCAAGAATACAGATTTTAAAACAAAGATCGGCCCATGCACTTGAGGAAGATATGCCACATCAACCCAGAAAATGTTAACACCCTTGCAAAAGTGAGCCATTACACCCTCATCTCCTCTGCTGAGAGCAGTAATATTTAACTCCCACATGGAGCTGTGAGATAGGAGAGTACTTACTTTCTTAGCTTTATCAAAAGGCTCAATTATTTTAATTTCTTTGAGGCTGGATACCTTGGTAGTAGTAAAGAACAATTTCATGGATCTTATTAGAATGTATATCACACATGGTACTTTCAAAGCATGTCTGTCCTTTGGGGATTAAGAAAGAAAGGTAATTTAGTGAAGATAAAATGGACTTAAGCAAGCATTGTATTCTTTATCTAGCATTTTACTGACGTAGTTCAATAATTATCCTTCACTGTGGCTTCGAGGCGGTTGTCTTTCAAGTACAGGAAGGACAATCATCGGAGCGGGCAGGGGAGGAAAACTGAGAGAAAGGGTTCAGAGAGGAGGAGAGAGAGGGAAAAACGAGCAGGAAGAAGAGGTAAGAGAGGTGGAAGAGAAAGGAAATGGAGCAAGGAAGAGTTGAGGAGGCTGTTCATGTAAGACAATGAGATCTCAAGATCTGATTGATCTTGGTAGACATGCAAACGTGTCAATTCTGTCTTATCGAAGGGTGCAGCTAACCTCACCCACACAACTGCACATAAAGGTTCCTTTTTCCGTTTCACTTTCTTTCACAGTATGTCAATTCCTCTACCTTTCTTTGAAATATGTGACCCAAATTAGTTTCCTTTAGCTTGAGAAATGTATCACCTTCATTTTCTATCTTCACTGAACCTGGAAGGCTCTGGAGCAATGGTAAAGGGCAACATGTATGAATTACCAGTAGAGGCCCCTTTGAATGAAAATTTTATACAATCTTAAAAACAAAGAAAAATAGAAATTAGAAGAAATTAGAAAAAATGGTGTTCATAAATAGCAGCGTTATCTGCACACTGCATAAATCAACAGCATATTTCCTGGAAGTTTTAACCAAACTCATAATCTAGACCTCTGTGGTTACAGTTGTCCCAATAACTCAAGAAAGAAGGAAAGCTTCTGCATAGAGTGGTGTTTTATGTACAGCAAATCCTCAAAACTATTTTGTGTGATGGGTCAATTAATTTGGCTTCTGTTTTCAGATTAAAGAAAAAATGCATGGGAAGGAATGATACAAAGACAAAAATTAAAAAGAAACTCATGAGGGTCAGTTTGGAACTCAAGTTCAATGGAAGAAAAGTGGTATTAAGCCACCAAGGTCCTCATGATCTTTTCTTTGAAAAGAAAATACCAGAGAGCCAAGGCAAGGTCAGATTAGCTTGAGAATTAAGTGAGTGTTAGCACTATACCCTCCCCTAGCAGCCAGGAATCTAGTATTCTTTACCTGTAACTTTAAGTAGTACAGTGTTTGTTATACTTCAGTGGGCAAAACCACAGTCCTTCATGGAGAAGAATGAACCATTGTAACTTGAATTGACTTAGAAGCCACAAGGCAGATTGCTTAAGACTTGAGCCCGGAATTAAAAATGTCTTGTTTTCGGGCGCCCCGGTGGCTCAGTTGGTTGGGCATCCGACTTCAGCTCAGGTCATGATTTCATGGTTCGTGAGTTCGAGCCCCACATCAGGCTTTGTGCTGACAGCTAGCTCAGAGCCTGGACCCTGTCTTCGGATTCTGTGTCTCCTTCTCACTCTGACCCTCCCCTGCTCACACTGTCTCTTTTTGACTCTCAAAAAATAAAATGAAAACATAAAAAATAATTTTTTAAATGTCTTGTTTCTTGTCCCTCCCCCCTCTTCCACTGCTTGTCTAAGTGAAGTGTGATTAGAAGTCAAACCTAATTTATCCTTCCCATTCCTAACTACCTTTATACAGTTTCCTTAACATACTTATTTTTATTGGTTGTGCTGATGAGTCAATAGTTTTTTTTAAAATATATATATATATATATATATATATATATATATATAATAGCATAAAAAGAAGCCTTAAAAGAGGAAGTTGTCNCCAATGTTAAGTTTTGATGACTTCCTTTGAATATTTATACATGCATATTTATTTTTACATGGTTGAGATCATGCTGTATGTATATAATTTTGCATGCCTCAGCAGTTATCTTCTTTCCTCAGCAATGTCCTCTGAGTTACAATACTCTCTGCTACTTTATTTTCTCACCATCTTACAGGCTTTGTTTCTATAACAAAAGTACAAACCCTTACAAGGAAGAGACTTTTTTCCTTCTATTTATTTGTCCTTATCTTGTTTTCTACACACACACTAGCAATTTGCCTTCCCAGACATGCAACATATATATAGTTTGAATTTATGAGATTTATGGGAATCATTAGAAGAAGTAAATCACCTTTAGCAACACTTGCCCCTCTAGGAAGGAAGCTCTTCTCCAAGAAGCTCCAGAAGACATGGTTCTTTGAAAAAGACCCAGATATGGGGAAAATTTATTTTCCAGAATAGTGTGAATTCCATAAAATGTAAAAAAAAAAATGATGCTCATACAATCAGGTAGGTCTTGGCTTAAATAAAACTCTTCATCCCAAGGCACACCTGAAGTTTATTTTTCACACTGCTGTCAAAGAGAGCTTTTGAACAAAGTGAATCTCCATATTCACTACCAGTACTCATTTCTGCATCCCCCTCTCTATCCCTACTGTATATTCCAGCAATTCTCAAAGTCCCAGGAACACAACATGCATATTCTCTTTTCTAGGCCTTTGCATATGCTGTTCCCTCTGCTTAGAAGATCCTCCTTCCCCACGTCCACCCCATCTTCATCTGGATAATTCTTACTCATGCTTCAGGTCTCAGCTAAGATGCCCCCCTTTTAAGAAAGTCTTCTTAGCCCCTGCTAGGCTAGACAGTTGTTTTTCAGTGCTCCCTAATACCTATGTATTTTTAAATGCCTTTCAGATTATTTGTGGCCCCCTCCCACTCCACCCCAAAGGCTTTCTGAAGATAGGAACCGTCACTGTTCACCGTTCTAACCTCAACATCTGACTGACAGAATGCATGTGTTTGCTGAATGTGTCTTCAATGAATTAATGACTCTACCCTTCTTGACGGTTTCCTTGTGTGTCATGTCTCTGAGCGCGCCAAGACTTCACCACACTGCTGCCCGAGGGAGTTACCTGCAATACCTCTGCTTTTGACCGTTCCTCTTTCCCGTTTCTGTGAGGATCTTTTGAGCTCCACTCTGCCTCTGTAGGTTGTCAGCCTATCTGCTTTTCCACTCAGAGGGGCGAATGGCTCAGGTGTCATACTCCTGATACACCATGTGGCTGTGAACTAGAGTGTTTCTGAGAGAGTTTCTTACCCGAAAGAAAGGCTTTAATGGCAGGACCTTCAATCCCTCTCCTGAAGGGGGCAGTGCACTTAGGGCCTTTGTGCATCCCACAAATGTTCCCTGATGAATGATGGCTAGCTTCCTTCATGGAGACTCACATCAAAGCCAAATGTCCTTTGATATGGAACACTTGCCCATGAGTGGTTGTATTGACGCCTTTGTGAGAGACTCACTGAAAATAGCCATATTGCTTTCAATTGAAATTTTTGGGATAAGGTCACTCATGAATTACAGAAAAACAAAAAGTTCTTTGTTATGTGCTGCACATTTAATGTGAGTGTTAACTCTACTTACACACTTTTAAACTAAATTTGTGTAGTGGGACCCCTGGGTGGCTCAGTCCATTAAGCCTCCAACTTCAGCTCAGATCATGATCTCAAAGTTCATGAGTTCGAGCCCCTCACTGGTCTCTATGCTGACGGCTCGGAGCCTGGAGCCTGCTTCAGATTCTGTGTCTCCCTCTCCCTCTCTGCCCCTCCCTTACTCATGCTCTGTCTCTCTCTCTCTCAAAAATAAATAAAAATATTTTTAAAAATTTTTAAAAATAAATTTATGTACAGATTTTGCATTGGTAAAGGAGAAATTAAATGTATTTATCCAATTTTGTGATACATAAACTAACAACAGAGGACATGGTACTCATGACATAGAGAGCTGAAGAGAAAATGAATTTTACTGAATAGGAAATTAATTCATCTAGGCCACTGAGAGATGATTTACACCTAGGGAAAATCAGGAAAACTCTTGATCTTTTTCCATTGGAGAAGCATTCTTGCTGGAAATCACTCAGAGAGAGAGAGAGATAGAAAAGCTACTGGGTCCATATTTTAAAGATGATAAAAAGCTTCTTATTTCTTTGGAAATGAACCTGGGTCATTTTGTGTTTTTTCTTCCTTCTTTATTTCTTTTTCCCTTAGGGTAGATTTCTCTATCCTACTTTGGAGTGTCTAATGACTTTACCACAGATGAATCATTAAATACAGAGCTAATGAAACCTTTTGAAATAATATAAGCCAAGCCTTTTATTTTTGAGTTGGAGTTGCTTCCCAGAGAAGTCATGCCCTGTCACCTTGCTGTGTAGTAGTGGCAGAACTGGAGCTTGAAGTCAGACGCCTGGGTTCTGTGCCCTGTGTTCTCTCCTCACACTGCAGATATTTGCTGGGAAATGTAGAATAATATGAGGTGTCTACGTGAATAGACCATACCTCTCAAATATTTAATATATGACGTAGTAGTAAGAATAATATCCAACACGCTGGGCACTATCTAAATGCTTTATTTGCCTTAGCACACTGATCCTCACAATGCCTTGCGATTCTTACATTAGCCAGCGACAAAACTGACACCTTAGACAGCTCCACATTTTGTCCCTGTTGACACTGGGACTCAAAGCGAGACAGCTGCACGTTTGAGTCTCTCAGAACTGCTGTATTTATGCTTCCTTTCATCCAAATATATTCGTAGACTATTCAAACATATGTGCAGTTGTGTTAAGAACATGCCTGGTGGAGTCAGAAAGAGGAATGAGTGGCTGGGCCACCGAGGACAACCTTCCGTTACTCCCTCTCGCTACCAGCCTGTGTCCTCGGTGACTTGAGACTACTTCAGCAAAGCACTTTCTCCTAGAATGACCTGCAATAATGCAAAGAAAGCTCTTAAGACTCAGTTTTAAGATTCTGCCATGTGTGATAAGAAGCAATATGCTAGCGTGCATTGTTAAACTTATTTTATATTCTGGTCGGCCGAAGTTCGTATTTCATTTCAACAACACAAGCCTGATTTTTTTTAACCTTGCTATTTGAGAAATTAAAAAAGAAAATACACACTTGCACTACCCTAGCTTAGTACTATGATATAAGAAAATTAATTTGTTCTTTATTAGGACATTTTGATGTTTTAAAGTCATTTTTAAATGAGTTTTGATTCTGTTTTCTCTATTTTGTAATTTTATTTTGTTGCTGTTGTTTATTTAAATCCAAGTTAGTTAACATATAGTGTAGTAATGGTTTTGGGGCGGAATTTTGATTCTTTTTTCTTTAACACAATACGTTATAGGGACCTTCTTTCTCATTATTTGCCTGTTTCTACGAAACATGAGGCTCTGGTGAGGAAATTCAAGATAGCTGATGATTTCATGTAATTGCAGTTTATCCTATATTATTTGATATTGAGAATAAAACAAAGAGATAGAAGTTTGGAAATAAATAGAGAAAATCTTATTTAAACAAACAAGCAAACAAAACAACAAACCTTACCATTTTGTTAGAAATATCACTGCTGCGTTGAGCGCCTGACTCTTGGTTTTGGCTTAGGTTGTGATCCTCGGGTCATGGGATTGGGCCCCATGTTCGGCTCCACACTTGAGTATGGAGCCTGCTTGAGATTCTCTCTCTCCTTCTGCCCCTCCCCTGCTCATGCTCTCTCTCTCTTTTTCTCTAAAATTAAAAATTAAAAAAAGAAGAAATATCACTCTCTACTGTACTTAGGAAGATTTTCTTTCCAACAATACAAGACAAAGAATAATCTAAAAGTTTCCAATATCCTTGCAGTGTCTACCTCATCAAAAATCAATGAAATCTGAAATACAGTTGCCTTGGACAGAAGATCTGCAGCTAAATTATCTTGCAATTGCAGAAAGTATCTTAATGTCAATCTAGCACATATATTGAGCAGATGTGACACTTACTCCCCTGTAATTTCAAAGCGTCACTGAGTAATTTTTTTCTCTGCACAATAGTTTATGACGTTAATGTCTCTTTCTTCCCCTATCTCTTGAAGAATTTATTCTTTGATCTTGTCTCTGAGAGTTTTAATTTCCTTTTCCACTGTAGAGCTTTGGATTTGGTGGTAATTTTTAAGAGCTACTAAGTAGTAACTGTAAACTAAATAAGACCTAAAGAATCCAAGAGATATAATTTTTTCTGACATTACTGCTCCTGGAGAGAGAATAGGATGTGACGCTCTGTGGCCATGAGGTAGCCTCATGACCTGTAAATGCATTGATTCACCTTGGAACAATTTGCCTACCACAGACTGCCTGGGCTGATTTTTTTTTTTTTTTTTTTTTTTTTCATTGCTACAGCAAAAACCCA
>NW_027530179.1:1141067-1298244 GCF_008692635.1 Crocuta crocuta
TTTTTTTTTTTTTTTTTTTTTCCATGCTGCATCAAGAACCTGAAACACTGCAAGGACTTTCTAATGGAACTCCTTCCTTTAAAGTCACCCTTACTGCCTAAATCATCTGCCACAGTACAATGAGAAAGCACTCCAAGGAGTAAAGCGTGTTGTTCCCTGCTTAAAACTCACAGTGGTTTCTTACTGCAGAACAGTTTACCCCAGGTCCCTAGTAAGGCTCTCACTGAAAAGGCTCTGCTTTCCTCTCTGGCCTCAGACCTCATCCTTTCCTTCAAGTCCTTGAACACTTTGGCTGTCCTTTGCCCCCAGGCCATAGTGCATGCAAATCCTTTTTCCCAGTACTCACTAAGTCCCCCTCTCAGTTGACCATCTTACTCGACATGTTTGGTGTACACTAAAAATCGAAGAGGAAACATATTTTGGGGAAATGTTACCCTAGAGTAAGAGGAATGAAAAAAAAAAGGTTAAGTTTGTGTTTTTTGTTTTTTTTTTCCTGTACCAACCTCCAATTTCTATATACACCTTTCTTCATCTGAGGCCCTCCTCAGACACTTTGAGCTGTCTGTCTTCCTGTTCTTAATAAGATAGTCTCTATAACTATAAAGTATGGGGGCACCTGGGTGGCTTAGTTGGTTGAGCCTCCGGCTTTGGCTCAGGTCATGATCTCATGGTTTGTGGGTTTGAGCCCCATGTCGGTCTCTGTGCTGACAGCTCAGAGCCTGGACCTGTTTCAGATTCTGTGTCCCCCTCTCTCTCACCCCTCCCCCTCTTGTGCTGTGTCGCATGCTCTCTCTCTCTCAAAAATAAAAATAAACATTAAGAAAAAACAATAATGTATGATTAGTTATGTATGCCTCAGGGTGAACTGAGTTAAATATTATGGGATGCTCATTATATACCAGGCTGTGTTCTAGGCACCAGGAAATTGTCAGTGAGCAAGACAGGAGAGGTAGCAGCTCTCAGCAAACTCCATTGCTAGTGGAGGAGCAATTAAATGATTAAATAAGATCACTTCAGATAGAAATCCTCTATAGGGAGAAGACAAAATATGAGTATCTCATAAAGTGTTGGCTAGGAAGGAGGTGTCTAGTTTAGAGCACATGGTTCAAATGGTCTCCTTAAAGGTAAAGCCTCCATGAGGAAGGAAGCCTGGCCATAGAAGAGTAGAGAAAGGCATTCCAGGCAGAGGGCATGGCAGGTGCAAAGGCCCTGTGGTGAAAATTAAGTTGATTTTTTTTTAATTCCTCAGGTGCCTTTTATTCCTTAGATTGTTACATTTTTTTTTAAATAGTTTATTGTCAAGTTGGTTTCCATATAACACCCAGTGCTCATCACAACAAATGCTCTTCCCTATGCCCATCACCCTCCTTCCCCTCTTCCCCACCCCCATCAGCCTTCAGTTAGTTCTCAGCATTCAAGAGTCTCTCATGGTTTCCCTCCCTCTCCCCAACTATTTTTCCCCTTCTTCTCCCCCATGGTCCTCCGTTAGCTTCCTCCTAATCCACCTATATGTGCAAACATATGGTATCTGTCCTTCTCTGCCTGACTTATTTCGCTCAGCATAACACCCTCAAGTTCCATCCATGTTGCTACACATGGCCAGATGTCATTCTTTCTCATTGCCATGTAGTATTCCATGGTATAGATAAACCACATCTTCTTGATCCATTCATCGGTGGATGGACACTTAGGCTCTTTCCATATTTTGGCTATTGTTGAGAGTGCTGCTATGAACATTGGGGGTGTGTTCGAAGAGTAGGAAGAAAGCCGGGAAGGCTGGAATAGAGTTCGTGGGGAGAAGAGTGGTGGCTGATAAGGTCTGAGGCTCAGCTGGCAGGAGGACATGCAGGGCCTTGCAGACCTGGTTAGGAATTCTCATTTTCTTCCCAGTGCAAGTGGAGACAAGCAGAAGATTATAAGTGCATAAGCAGTGTGATCTCATTTAGAGTTGTGCACGTGGGCTCTGGCTTTACTGTGCAGAGATGGACTGAGGAAGAGCAGACGTGGGCATAAGGATGTGAGTTAGGAACCTCAGTGCATCGCCTGTTAATGATGTCTGTTCAATTCAGCAAAACACTGAAACAGGAGAGCATTGAAAGTGATGTGTCACCATCTTGTCATATTTTTAAGGTTTATTTTCATGCTGACAATAAGTGTGATTTCTGTAGTTAAAGGAATTTTAGAATTTGTGTAAGAGATTTTATTGGGAAAGGAGAAAATTGAATCAACATGGGTGTTAAATGGTAGACAGTTGGTTTAGTGGTGAGTAAAATATTGGGAAAAGGGGGATCTACACAAAAAACAGGTTTTAATCATAAAGAGTAGTTAGTGGGAGGGCGCCTGGGTGGCTCTGTCGATTAAACATCAGACTTTGGCTCAGGTCATGATCTCTGGGTTAGTGAGTTCGAGTCCTGCATTGGTCTCTGTGCTGACAGCTCAGAGCCTGGAGCCTGTTTCAGATTCTGTGTCTCCCTCTCTCTCTGCCCTTCCCCTGCTCATGCTTTGTCTCTCTTTCTCTCCCAAAAACAAATAAATGTAAAAACAAATTAGGGCAATTAGTGGGGACAAGGAACCAAAGTGCCCTCCCTGCAATCAGCCCCATGGAATTCTAGAAAGTTCTGAATTTGGAATCAGATGTATTGCTTTGGAATCCTGGGTTCAACACTTTGACTAACAGGTCTGCCTTCACTGAGCCTATATATTTTGCTCCTTTATTAAACAAAAATGTCCTACCTGGCGATTGGTGAGATTTTGTTATGCCATAAAAATAATTACTTCATGGCTCTATTATAATGATATCATATCTGGCATTCAGATCTAACTTTATAGGTAATATTTTCATAGGATAATAGAGCTGAAAATTATCTTCAACATTATGTAAACATTTACTCATATATTTATAACTGCTCATTTAGAGATGAGAAAATGGAAACCTACAAGGGACAATGAACCAGCCAAGGGTTTCTGATCCAGTTAGCGCGAGACCCGTGCTTCAAGTCAGGTCTCTGGACTCCTGATAAGGCGTTCTCGCCACTAACCCCCCGACTCCTTCCAGGTCCAGGGAAGTTCTGCCCAGAGGATAATTACAATACATGTTTTATTCATTCTTTGTTTCTCCTGCATAGAAGCACTGATGAACTGGTAAAGTTGGGAAACTGACCAACTCTTCTACCACCCCTTACAAAATAGTACAATTTTACCTTACAAAAATATATTCAGTATAGTTCTGAGAAATATTCGGACGACTTCTCAGGACCCTGTAGGATGATTGGGCCAATGGCTTGTACAAATTGTGGACCTTTTCAGCACAGCTTTCTGTTCAAGGACATCTAAGGACTTGTTTATTTTGTTCTGGTGCATGGAGTAGAACAAATTAAGAGAAATCTATTCTATTAGTTACATCCATTTAAATATAATGGGATGAAAGCATATCTTTTATGAAGTAATTTTTGTAAGAAATGGAAATTAGACAACTTCAAAAAGGGGGGTGAGCAGTTAGCCAAACTCAATAAAGATCAGTTATTTAAAAATCTATATTTTGCCTTCTGTAGAATTTTGACTTTTGTCCAAGCACATTATCAGCGCCCTCTCTGATCCGCTATAATCTCCAAATGAGGCCTGAGGGACGCATAAATCTTGGTTCCATGGCTCAAGATCCCTGAGAATCTTTTTGATGACAAGAATGAGTAAAGACAGATGGAGCTGCACATTCTTAAGTGAATAAATATAGCTTTTAAAATACTTTCTCTTTCAAATAATCAAAAGCACATGTCAACATCACAGGCAGGATCTCAAAGAAGCAGAAACAAGGGTGGAGCTAAAAATTATACCAAGCTTAAAACACAAATAAACAAACCTAATTGAGAGCAAGAGTGGGAATTCCTTAAAGAGTGGAAACCATATTCCAGGCTCTCAGTGCTGGGACAAGATGCCCACTTCTTCTTTGAAGCTTTCCTACTGTTTCACTTGCAGCTCATCAGGGAAGCCCACATTGTTTCCAAAGAGAGTGTTGGGAAACTCCAGCTGGAATTTCAGGGTTTTTTTTTTTTTNGAGTTGGTCAGGTTGTATTAAATAGAAAAATTGCTTTTACTTACCATATAGGGGAAAAATGGGTACATGCAATGACTATGAAATTTCTTCCTCAATTCTTAATGATACCACTAACAGCATTTGCACTTGCTGTAAATTCCTCAAACTTGTTGTGTCCCCAACACACTCTCAAGTATTAGTGACTTTGGTACCCGTTAAAAATACAAATAGGAACAAGTATGCTGGATTTAGGTGTCTGACTAAATGAATCCATAATAACTGTTACAAGGGTCTGCTTGCATGTACAGTGCCTTGCAATTCTGTGATAACAATCACGGTTCGCAGACTGTTTGTTGCCCTTCTGCACTACCTTTCTAGAAAGAATTGTTTCCTGCTCTGACTCTAGGCTTTTCTAGCCTCATGAGATAAGTGTCTCAATGCAATGGAATTCTCCTTATGGCATTAATTTACCTTTGTGCCTGCATTTCACGTAGTACCTGCAGCACACTTTCAATGCCATGTTCCATGTAGCGATCTGCTATTGGGCTCAGTATTGCATCTGACAGCCATTGCCACTGAAGTAAATGACAGTTGTGGCAAAAAGAAAATATCCAAATTGATTTAAATTTGGTGATGGCCATCAGGGATTTCTTTCTGAGTGTTAAGGCATGCTGGTTGACAATTACTGCTGTGAATTAAACAACTCCATATCTGCGGTGCCTGGGTGGCTCAATCAGTTAAGCATCTGACTCTTGATCTTGGCTCAGGTCTTGATCTCATAGTTCATGAGTTGGACCCCGCATAGGGCTCCACATTGACAGTGCTGAGCCTGTTTGGGATTCTCTGTGTCTCCCTCTCTTTCTGCCCCAGCCCCCACTCTCTATCTCTCAAAATAAATAAATACACTTAAAAAATAAGTAAATAAACAACTCAGTATCTACCTTACTTGTACCTTAAAGAGGAGTGATCACTTCTCGTATAAATATCCTAGTCCTGTGACCTTGTCTGCTCTACATCATGCAAAACTCTAAAATCACAATGAATTTTGACAACCCCACCTAAAAACCTTCCTTTGGCGGGAGGGGTGTTGTCCATTGTGTTCTATGGGGGAAAGGTCAACCTATGACTGAGGTAGGTGTTTGGAAGGAACATCGTAATGAGTGAACAGGCTCTTTCCTCATATTTAGAAAACATTTCAACACTATTTTATTGATTGTCAAAACAAAACAAAGGGTATCTTCTATTTGTTGTGCAGTTCACAGTTGTACCCCCAGGACCCCCGGAGTATAGATGTTTGTAATGTTCATGCGTGTTTGTGTGTGTCGGTGTAGGTGTGCGTGTTAACCCTGAAAAGCTTACCGTATACTTATTAAGTGAATTATTATTTCCATTTTGGAAATGTCGTTAACTCATGCCATGCTTCACTTTTGGCTGAAACTGAATCCTAAGACTTGATCTTGCATAAAGGAGTTATGATAGACTGCTACAGACGGAAATGATGGGAATGGGGGTAGGGATGGGACGGATCATTTTCCTATGCATGTGGCGAGTCTTGTATAGCTTCGTAATACTCTTTGCATCTTTCTAATCCTGATCATCTTGCATGGGATCCCATGACGCTCCAAAAGGTTCAATATAAAATACTAACATGCCACCCCACCCACATCGGCTCCGCGATTGCCCAAGCCTACCTCTGCCTTCATGTCCCTTCACTTAGAGTAAGAATCTGTGGCCTGGAATGTGCATCCCTCTGGTAACTTTAGTCTCTCCTTTTTCTGTTTTCAAGGATGGGAGGAACAGTTTTATTGGACACCAACTGGGCGGGGTAGTGGAAGTGCCAAACAGCAAGGACCAGCGGGTCAAGTCAGCCAGAGCCATTCAAATCACCTACTACCTCCAGACCTATGGCTCTGCTACCCAGGACCTCATAGGGGAGAAGTGGGAGAATGAGTTCTGTAAGCTTATGAGGAAGCTCCAGGAGGAGCACCAGGACCTCCAGCTCTACTCTTTAGCATCCTTTAGCCTCTGGAGAGACTTTCATAAGACCAGCATCCTGGCCAGGAGCAAGGTCCTGGTGAGCCTTGTGCTGATCCTGACCACAGCCACCCTCTCCAGCTCCATGAAGGACTGTTTGCGCAGCAAGCCCTTCCTGGGCCTCCTGGGGGTGCTCACCGTGTGCATCTCCATCATCACGGCAGCAGGGATCTTCTTCATCACCGATGGGAAGTACAACTCCACCCTGCTGGGAATCCCATTCTTCGCCATGGGTAACTATCCATCCTTGTGGTAATCGGATTCTTACCGATATGGGGCAAGGTAGTCTATTTCTTGAATTCTCAGGCAGAAATCTGTTTTGGCTTTGTACTGATGTGTCTGTGTGATTGTGTAAAATCTTCCTTGGGGTGGTGTCTGTGTCACCTTACTGGGCCTTTCGGAAATTTTAGGCTGCCCACGCCATCTTCCCATTTACATTGGGGAATTTTATGCTGTCAGATATTTTTAAATGACACAATATTGGAATTCTCTTTTCTGCTTCTTCAAAAATTATAGGTCAGGGATGATGGAGTACAGAGCTAAGGAAATCCAAAACTTCATCTGAAAAAACTTGTGGTTCATGTTCATGGGCATCTTCAGGTTGATGATGGTGAAGAGTGAATAGCATAGGATGAAAATTCGAAGAACCACTGATATGTTCTAATCTCAAAAAAAGTCTTCATTAATCTTTGTTTATTAATTCATTTCAAAGTTTTTTTCAGAAAACATACCCATTTAGTTACCTCCATATTAGCTAAACCTTCCTACCGCCGCTGAAAGATGTCTCCCCTAATTTCTTTCCTCTCTGGTAAAAATAATGAGCATCTCCAGTCAAGGTTATTCCTTCTTATAACTTTTCTCCCAGACATACATAAATGTCTCAAAAATGCTTTATGAGTGTGTGTGTGTGTGTGTGTGTGTGTGTGTGTTCTTACAAAAAAAGATCAAGTCTGGGAAGAAATGTGAGTGATGGCTTGGCAACAAGACTGATCAAATGTATCAGAAAAGCTGTGATAATGATAATATCTGTGGTACTACAAAAGGGTTATGTCAGATATGATATAATTCCCTACACACAGTGATTTGGAGGATGAGCTCTAATACTGGCGTCTACGTGGTGAACTGGCATGAACAGGAGAGTCTTCAGCTGTAAAGTAATTGCTTTTCACTCCTCATGTTAAAATCAGCTTTGAATCACAGTTTTATTATTAAATAAAAAACCCACAGTTATGTGGCCAAAAGGTCTTCTAGGTTATCCAGGCCCTTTTTGTTTTCACTTTAACATTTTTTAAAAAATTTTTTTAATGTTTTATGTATTTCTGAGAGAGAGAGAGAGAGACAGACAGACAGAGAGACAGCATGAGCAGGGGAGAGTCAGAAAGAGAGGAATATACAGAATCTGAAGCAGGCTTCAGGCTCTGAGCTAGCTGTCAGCACAGAGCCCGACGTGGGGCTCAAACCCATGAACCATGAGATCATGACCTGAGCCAAAGTTGGACGCTTAACCAACTGAGCCACCCAGCTGCCCCTCACTTTAACATTTTTGAAAACACTGCAAAACAGGTTTTTACTGTAGGTGCCGGGATCAAACTTCTTTCTCTAGAAACCCAAGTTCATTGTGGCCCTAGTAAGTTAATTCTGGTAAGTCTCAGGTTATTCTTATATAAAATAAGGGTAATAATTGTATCCCTTTCAAATGATTGTAGAATGCACCTAAAGCTTAGTGCATACAGAAAAGCTTTGTAAATGTCATCAAGCTTTAAGTGTACTGGGTTCAATGATAAAATAGGGAACAGCCCTTAGCTTCAAGAAATTAAAAGTCATCCTGGATTTTGCGTAACATCTTTAAATGCTTGTTTATCATGTTAACAAAAGTGTTTTTCTTTTTCCCAAAACACTATATTAAAATTTGTTTTTGTACCAGTGATAAGGATGAGGCTAGATTTGAACCATTTAATACTTGTTATGCTTTTGGAGCTTAGTCTCTTGACTTGAAATAATATAAAATTCATAAGAATCATTCAGCATGATTCACAAATGCAACATGGCTCATTCAAAATGGCACATTAGATACCTAAAACTGTCTATCTAAGTAGGTAATGGAAAGACTTATCAGGAAAATTCTGTATCATATAGATATATTCCATACAAATAAGGAGAAAAAT
Organism: Crocuta crocuta; assembly: GCF_008692635.1. Classification (NCBI taxonomy): domain Eukaryota; kingdom Metazoa; phylum Chordata; class Mammalia; order Carnivora; family Hyaenidae; genus Crocuta; species Crocuta crocuta. The sequence continues at coordinate 1,149,297 of NW_027530179.1, forward strand.
TGTCTCCAGTGATGATAAATTGTAACATAGACTCTACAAAACCAAAGTGGTGTTTTCATTCCTTAAGGAAATAATAACATGTAAAGTCATAACCCTGAAGCAAATGCCCAGACCCTGAAACACACACTTTTCACACCTTTTTTTCTCACTCCATGATCTTTAAGATCACCACCCAACTCTGGACAGCGTAGGGGCAGACTCTAAGAAGCCTAGTGAATGGTTACTCTTCAGTATTCAATGAATTCAGTCCTTAAAATATTCTGAAATAAACTTTTCTGGTATGTTCCGAAAACAACCACAAAAAACCTACCAATAAATACTTATGTCAGATATCTGTTCCGTCAAAGGGGAGTTTGTTGGTTGTGCTTTGTTTTGTTGTAAAATGACCCATAATAATAAAGATGCCAAGGCCAAGAACTAGTGAAATGAAAGGAATAACCCACAGGGCTAGGAAATCTGGGTTTTCATCCTAGCTTTTTCACTAACTTTGTATGTTTTACTTAACTTTTCCCCAAGTCTTCATATATTAAGTGGAGAGTTTGGGCTTTTTAATCTCAAATTTTGAAGATCCTACAATATTCATTTCATTTTCTTCCTTTTTTTAAGTTTATTTATTTATTTTGAGAGAGACAGACAGACAGACAGAGATCAGAGGAAGGACAGAGAGAGGGGGGAGAAAGAGAATCCCAAGCAGGCTCCACACTGTCAGCTCAGAGCCCAGTATGGGGCTCAGACTCACCAACTGTGAGACCATGGCCTGAGCCAAAATCAAGAGTCAGATGCTCAACAGACTGAGCCACCCAGGCACCCCTATATATTTCATTTTCAACTGAAGCTAAATCATTCCTTTAATCATCCATTAATGATGTCATGTATGGTATGTGTTATCCTCCAACCTCTAATCTCCATTTTCCTTTGTTGACTTCTAGTGTGTGTACATATGCATATGAGATGGAGAGAGAGAGACAGAGATAGAGATACAAGGAGAGAGGTTTTAGATAGAAAAATCACAACCTTGCATGCAGAGCACAACTCTAAAAAAGGTGATGAGGTCAAATGTGCTATTGAGCATCAATAAATTGAGTTTGGCAGATATATATGTTCTAGTGGTACACATGGCATTGGTTGAAAGTGATCCTTTGATTGGTTACATTTTATATGGTATCAAGACTGCATAATCTAAAGTTAGTTGGGTGTAAGGCAAAGAAGCCCAACTCTTCTGGTTAACCTTTATTTCTATTACTATCTTCCCTTGAGGATTTATCTGAGGTAGTGAATATTCACTCCATTGTGCTTCAAGATTCAAACCATTTATGTTCATTATAGCCTACCCCTGAAACTGAATATGTCACTTATGATGTTCGGCTCTTCAGCTGTCTTATTTCTCACCATGTATCTTCCTTCTAGACTGCATCTGCTGGTTCTTTTTTCTGATCATTTATCCACTTAATATCCCTGGTGCTATTTAAGTGGAACATATACTGTACTTTTATACCCTGCCTTTTTTTTTTAAGAGAGAGAGAGAGAGCACGAACAAGGGGAGAGAGAGGGAGGGAAAGAGAGAGAGAGAGACAGAGAGAGAGAGAGAGAGAGAGAGAGAATCTTAACCAGGCTCCGTGCTCTACATGGATCCCAACGGGGGTTCAGTCCCACAAACCTGAGATCATGATCTGAGCCAAAATCGAGTCAGTCGCTCAACTGACGGAACCACCCAGGCATTTCCTATCCTGTATTTTCTAAACCTGTACCAATTTTTACATTTTGTACTGGTGTCTCCGTAAGTAAATTAGTGTGTTTCACATTGTATGTTACAGATTTAGGTTTAGAAAAGGAGATGATTATATATGATATCTGGAAAAGATCTGAGAGTGAAATCCAGACTTCTAATATTTTCTTAAAAAACACCTAAAATGACTTTGTTTAGCTCCAGCTTAACAACTTTTCTCTATGCAAACATAAAGCAATAAGAATGACACTAATTTAATTTATAACTCATTGTCAGCCCCTTTTTCCACTTCATTTGCTTTGTGTGAATGCATTTCCTCTTCTTGGAAGGAGAAATATGGGCTAATATTGCATATGGGTATGCATGGCTCCTTGCTGATCTTCTGTGGATAGTTGCCAAAGACATTAGTTGCCTTGGGTCACTGTTATTTTTGCTGCCTCTCCTCAATTTGTTTTATATGCCAGGAGTCTTACTTTAGTCGTTTGTGGTTTTGACAAGAGCTGCTTTGTGGCAGCGCTGAGAATAATTTAAAGAAATTCAACAGAGCTTGAAAAATAAGTAGCGAAGATAGTGAGTAATGATAATGGACACATGCGCATGACTTGTTTTGTTCAGGGGAGCCAGCAGTTCCATAACCAAGACTTTCATTCACCCTCTAAAACTGAGCTCCAAATTCTTGATTTATTAATTAATTCAAATATCAAAGCACCTACTATGTTCCAGGTATTCTTGGACTCTAGAGTAAAAGGCACTGAAAAGAAGCGATCAAGTTGTTGTCCACGTAGATCTTACACTGTTGGCCTGCAAAGGGGAGGCGTCTGACAATAAACAAGTAAGATAAGTGCTATAAAGTACAAAAATAAAGCAGGATAAGGGATAAAGAGCATATATGGTAAGAGAAAGGCTTTCTAAGAAAAAAGAAAAGAAAGAAAGAGAGAAAGAGAGAGAGAGAAAGAGAGAGAAAGAGAGAGAGAGAGAAAGAAGAAAGAAAGAAAGAAAGAAAGAAAGAAAGAAGGAAAGAAAGAAAGAAGGAAAGAAAGAAAGAAAGAAAGAAAGAAAGAAAGAAAGAAAGAAAGAAAGAAAGAAAGAAATTGAAGTAGAGACCTAAATGAAGTAAAGAAATATCCATGCAGCAACCTTAGAACAGTGTCTCTGACAAAGACTACTGTAAATGCAAAGCCATTATATGGACTTCTCTTGGTAAAGTTGAGGAAGAGCAAGAAAGGGAGTGTGGCTGGAGCAGAGTGGACAGCTGTCTATTATGAGATGGACCTAGGAAAATGGTAAAGTGCCAGATCATGTAGAGCATTGAGAATACTTTAGATGGAAAGCTAGCTGAAGCATTTTGAGACATTAGGATGTGACCAGACTTATGTTTTAAAGGCATCTTTGGCTACAGTGGATCAAGAATGGGTATATAGAGAGACTATGTAAGAGGTTATTACAAAAATTCATGGGATGTAATGGTGGTGACTTGAAATACCATGGGAGCAGGGACAGTGGCAAAAAGGGATTAGACCCAGGACATATATTTGAAAAGAGAATTGACAAGATTTGCTGCAGGATTGTATGTGGTATGTAAGAAAAAGAAGAGTCAAGGGTGACCCCAAGCTTTGAAGACTGAATAACTAATGGAAAGCATTTGCTATTCATTTTCATAGGGAGATTGTGGAAGGAATAAGTTGTAGAGGAAAATATCAAGAGTTGACTCTTCTATCTAGTAAGTTAGATATACCTAGTAATCAGCCAAGTGGGAAAAATGTGGGGTTACCTAGCTAAGACAGTATGTAGATCAGACTCAGAAGTAAATAAGTTGGACCTAGAAATATAAATTTTGGATTTATCATGGCATAGCTGATAATAAAAGCCATGAGATCTGATAAGATCAACCAGAAAGATAAATATAGATAGAAAATAGAAGTCTAAGATCTGAGCCCTGGAGCTTTCCAAATGCTTAGAGATTGGGAGGCTGAAGATGACTTAGAAAATGACATTAAGAAGGATCAGGCAGTGAGATGGCAAGAGAATCAAAAGAGAATAGTGTCCCAACAGCTAAGTAAAAAAGGTGTTTCCTGAAAAAACTGTTTCAAAAGCTGCTAAGAAGTTGTGTCCAATGTGAGCTGAGAATTGGTCATTTGCTGTAACAATTTGAAGGTCATCCGTGACTTTGACAAGAATTGCTTTGGAGGAGTGCTGAGAGTAATTTAAAGGAGTAGAGCTCGGAGCATAAGGAGAGAAGACAGTGAGTAATGATAATTTTTGCAAGGAGTTTTACATTACAGAGAAACAATGATTGTACGCTAATTGGGATGTGCAGTACAGAAAGCTTCATAGTAAAGCAAAGATAGGAAGAAACTGCAGAAGCAATGTCATTGAGTAGGAGAGATGGGACTGGATTCAGAACACAACTAGAGTCATTGGCTTTATATAAGAGCACAGACGGCTCATCTACGGTTAAGAAAAGAGAAGGCAAAATATGTGGACAGATCCAGATAGATTGGTACATGTGGGGGTGGGAGTGTGTGGAAATTCTCTTCTGTGGCTTCAACTTTGTCAGTAAAATATGAAGCAAGTCATCAGCTGAGAATAAATTTGGGGAAGGAGGTGTTGAATTGAGGAAAGTGAAGAGATTTTGAAAGAGTTGCTTTGGAAATTGGAGAATAAATTAAAGAAAAAAAAATTTAGGTGAACAGCTAAGAAGCCCAGGGACTCACTTGAAGTTCCCATTTACGAATTTAAAAAAGAAATCAATTGGCATTATTGCTGAGTCAGTGCCCCACCTCCAGCCATATATAGCTGCTTGGGGGAGGAGCTGAGTAGGCAATGATATGAATTTCGAGGGAAAAAAAGAGGGTTTATAGTGTATGCAAAAGAGTGACTATAATGGCAGATCATGAAAATTTTACTAGTTAGGATCAGCTAAGCCATGTTGTGGTAACAAATAATGCCTTAAATTGAGTTGGATTAATGCAACGAAGATTGATTTCTTGCTCATACTACAGTTTAGTGTGGGTCAGGAAGCTTTCTTTGGGAACTCTCCCTCCAGCAGAAATTCAGGGATCTGGGATGCCTCTGTCATGCAACACCTTGTCCTTTCCGAGTTTGTGGTCCCAGCTGTGTACACAGAAAAGAGACTAGTTAGAAAAATCACACCAACTTACAACTACATTGTACTAGAATTGATAGTTATTTCTCATCATGTTCTATTGGCCAGAACTAGACATATGGCCATAAGCTACTAAAGGAAGTAGGGAAAATGGAGGAGAGTAGATGGATTATTTAATGAATATCCACTGTCTCTCCCACATTAAACTATGCCAAACAATAAGGGCAATGAGGATTTACTTCCCACCATCATCATAGTGGAAAACTGATAGGGTCAAAATAGTAGGATTTTTTTGTGAGGTCATAAAATTGTTTGAGGTTGGAGCCTATTCCGGTTACCTATTGCCATATAACAAATATTGCAAGACTTCATTGTATAAAACAACCGTTTTATTATGTTCATGGGTTCTGTGGGTCAGTAATTTGGACAGGGTACGGTGAGGTCAGTTTCTCCCACCTCTACAATGTCTAGAGCCTCGGCTGAGGGTCACTTGAACATCCAAGGGCTGGAACGACTGGGGCTAAAAAGAAAAAAAAACAAAATCACTTCTAAGATGCTTTCTTTGCTCACATGGCTGGTACCAAGTTTGGGATCTGGAGAAGAACCTCAGCTTAGAATTTTAAAAGTAGCATCTAAATGTGTCCTCTCCAGCATGGGGTTCTTATATGGTAATTTGGGCTCCAAGAAAAAGTACTGCAAAAGAGCAAGGCGAAACTGCTTGGCTGACCTAGAGACAGAAGTTACATAGCATCACATCAGCCATGTTTTGTTGACTGTATGCCATTCATAAAAGCTAGTTCAGGTTCAAGAGGAGGGCAGGGGGACTCTACCACTTCAGAGATTGGCAGCGAGTTGAGAGAGAGGAGGAGTCACATTGCAGAAGAACATGTGGAATGGGAGCTACTATTCTGGCCATATTCTGGCTTCTATGCCACACAGTCATAACGTGAGTGAGCTGGAAAAGAAAGAGGTGGATTCTAGAGATGCTTGGTATCAAGGTTTTGAGAAGAGATTATTACTAATGAAAATGACCATGATTTGATCATTTTGAGCTGGGGGGCAAACTTAGGATTGAAGACATTATGAGTCAAAAGACCTGAGTATCGAATGGATTTTCCCTGTGGAATTTGAAGTCATGAAAAGTTAGGAGAAGAGTTGTGATGGCCACTGACACATTGAGTGCCATGTTAAATCTTTAGCACATGAGAGAAACTGATCCTGAGGTCTGTAAATGAACACACACACACAATAACAGAATATTTTGCATAGTACATGGCCTACCTTCAGAGGAGTTGGTGTTTTTAAGGAAGACAAGCAACGTCTTTGACTTCCCACGGGGTGTAGGATAGCCCCTATAAAACTTTCAGGTCCAGTAGCACAGGAGGAGTAGGAGAACAAAGAGGCCTCCACTGGAGAGGGCCAGGAAAGCAGTGTACTCAGGGGATGGCCAGCTTCTTTTAGAGCAAGAAGCTAAAGGTTATATTTGGGGAAGAGATTGTGGAGGTAGGGAGTCTTGGTGATGACAGACTGAGTTTCAGAGGGTAGGGGGAAGGTGGGAAAGATGAGAAAATGGCCTGATTGGGGGATTGTACAGAACTGTGTAGGAACGAAGAGTCCCTAGCAAAGATCTGGGAATCCTGGGCCTCTATGATTGTTCTGTGAGGGAGGTGTATGACTTGATAGCCATACCAATGGTCCCACTGGACAGTCATTCTGTTATGTTGTTAAGTCAGATCATATCACTCACCTGATCAAAATTCTATAATAGCTTGCCATCTAAACCAAAGTTAATGGATACAAACATCTAGTGATCTCCAAAGGCCCAACAAGGCTGGCATCTGCTGTTCCTCTGACCTCAGGTTCAATCTGTCTCTCTCTCTACACCTGAAAAGCTCTTCCTCAAATACCTGCAGACTTGTTTCCTTACCTCCTGAAGCTTTGAATGCAAATGTCACCTTCTTAGTGGGGATATCCCTGGCCACTCTGTCCCAAACCATAGCACCTCGCCAGTGTATCTGGTCTCCCTCTCTGCTTCAGTTCTCCTTAGAGCTCATCATTACCTAATATACAATATGATTGATTTACCTTGGACTTGTTCATTGTCTGTCTCCCAGCAATGGAATGTAAGCCCCCAAAGAATGTAAATTTTCATTGTTCCTTTTGCTGTTGTTTTCTAGTACTTCAAACAGTACTTGGCCTAGAATAGGCCTTCAGTAAATAAATGTGGAATTAATGAATGAATGGTCTCCCCATGTTTCTCAAGTGGGTTATGATCTATTAGAGTCACTAGGTCAGTTTAGCATATCATGATCCACATTTATGTTTCACTTAAGGAGAAGAAAAGAAACTAGGAAGAAATAGGAAATATCAGGAGGTGTTGCACCTAGTAAAGTATTATTGTATGAAATATGAAATTTTTAATGTTTATTTTTGAGACCCAGAGAGACAAAGCATGAGTGGGGGAGGGGCAGAGAGTGAGGGAGACACAGAATCCGAAGGGGCTCCAGGCTCTGAGCTGTTAGCACAGAGCCCAACATGGGGCTTGAACTCATGAACCACGAGATCATCACCTGAGCCAAAGTCAGATGGTCAACCAACTGTGCCACCCAGGTGCCCCTATTGTATCAGTACCTTAGTTTCAGTATATATATACATATATACTGCATAATATATATATGCATATATATATATGCATAATCAAAATGGAAGATGTTTTTCATAATGGGGGCCACTGTCAAAATTTTTAGAAAAACACTCTAAATGTTTATTTATTTTTGAGAGAGAGAGAGAGAGAGAAAGACAGAGCACAAGCGAAGGAGGAGCAAAGAGGGAGGGAGACACAGAATCTGAAGCAGACTCCAGGCTCTGAGCTGTCAACACAGAGTGTGACGTGGGGCTCAAACTCGCAGATCGCAAGACCATGCCCTGAGCTGAAGTCAGCGCTTATAACCGACTGAACCACCCAGGTGCCCCTAAAAAAACACTCTAGAAACTTTGTTGCGCTAATCTCTTAAGCAGATCATGGTGATAAGTGAGGATTTATTGATGCGGAGGCAACTGGGAGAACTCATCAGAAACAGGTGTAGCTGCTTTTATTGGTTAGTTTTGCTGGAAGCGGGATCAGTACTTAGGAAGGGGAGGGTTTTGCCAGGGATTTAAGGTGTTACTTCCTGGGCACTGCTATTTTCCAAGACGAGAAAAAGCACAGTATTTAGCACATAATGGGCGCTCTGAGACTTGATGGTTGGCTGAAGTTTTTTAATGATTATGTTATGGTTTTGGAAATATTTCCCGGTAAGTTGCTTTTGCCACAGGGCCTGTTTTGCATGGGGTCATTAAGCCATCAAAGCCTCCACAAAATAACTCATTGCTGAGAGAGACAAGGCCTATTATTATGACATCAAGAATGTTCAATTGGAGCTCTTTCTCAGCCATATTAATTGCAGCCACCCTGCTTTTGGTAAGTAACTTTTACTTCCTTTGGGAAAAGGTTGGCCAATGATGTAAAAATATCCCCATGTTTATGGCTTAGGGGCCAGAAGACTTGAGAGTCCAGTTTAGTCCTACCTCGTATGGCCTCCCCTGTTTTCTCTTAAGTAACATGTGGAAGTTGGACTGATTGGTCTTTAACATCCCTTCCACCTTCATTCTTTAATCAGTGAATCTTTTATTTGACACTTAGGCTATATGTCATCTTATTATCTGGATTGGGGGTTCGCTGCGGGCTAGAATGGGTCTACTTGGCATCTTTTCCAATGTCTAATCTGAAATGCCCATAGTAGGCATTTTGCAAACATTGACCTATTGATGACTTTTGTGGCTGTTAACGTTCATAGAGGAAGCAAAGTCTGAACTTTTGGTTTTTAGTTTGTATATCTTAATGTCCCCTTTTGTTTTTCTGGGGGTTTTTGTGTTTGTTTTTTTTTTTCCAGTTCTGATTTTCTCATATTGATGTCCCTTCTTTGGCAGCTTTGAGATGAATTTTCTCGGACATAAGCTTCCAATAAGTTAAAACATTGTCTCACTATAGCTGGTTTTTGTAGACCTTGTAAAGGAGGTGGGAAGGGAACAGATTTTGGCATAACAAGTAAGAAGTTGAATTTTATGCCAAGCATTTCAGGTAGCGTTGAATAGCATGTACTTTTTATTGTATAGCACCGTCCAACATTAGTAGTAATTATATCCTGACGCCTTAAGATTCTGCGTTTTCTTTGGAATCCACCTCCATCTTTTGCACTTTTTACTGCAAACAAGCTTCCTCCAGTGATGGGTGGAGTTTTGGAATGAGGAAGAGTACTGTTATATAACACAATTTTACTCAGGGTGAGAAGCATACGGACTCAGTTTGGTGGTACTGTTTATCTCAAGGGTAGCTGATGCTAGTTTAGACGTTTAAAATGGAAAGATTTGTAAATACACCTCATGTTGCTTAACCCACTCTGCTCTAGCTTTTTACCTCTTGAATCAGGTAGCAATCAGTCTTGAGTAATTAAGCAGATAGGGAAATGCAAAAGACATCAATTTATCAGCACATGGTAGAACTAGTACTATGTCAGGTACTGTCACTATTCCAGCATGGACATCCAAAGCCTTCCTCAAATACATCTCTGCCACAATCAACCTTAACTTGCTCCCATTAACTGAAGTTGACTTGGCCGTCATGTCAAAATATTGCAAGAAACAATTTCCCTAATGCCCGAAAGCTGCAGTTACCAACGAGATTGGGATTTTCTGCAGTGCTGCATCAGGGTAAATGCTGCAATTTAAACTCGAAACTTGAATGGTGGAAATGCATTAAGGCTTATGTCATTGCTTTTCTGAGGAAAAACACAGCCCCATCCAGGGAAAAAAATCATTTAAAAACTGGACACTTACTTTCTTAGATTCAATTCTTTTTCAAGCCAGTATTTTCATACCTAGTCATCTAACAAAAAAAGACAATTAGCAGAGAAAGATAAGATAATTCCTTTTTTAAAAAAATATTTTTATTTCTAGGAGAAAGAGAGACAGCGTGAGCAGGGGAGGGTCAGAGAGAGAGGGAGATACAGACTCTGAAATAGGCTCCAGGCTCTGAGCTGGCAGTCAGCCCAGAGCCCGACGCGGGGCTTGAACCCACGAACCGCGAGATCATGACCTAAGCGAAAGTCGGACGCTTAACCGACTAAGCCACCCAGGCGCCCCATATAAGATAATTCCTATGTTGATTTGAGGATGCTAGTGGTGAGCCTTAGGTTTCTAAGAATTGAAGAATCCTTATGCATTGATTCCCACCGGCCTTCCTGGAACACTATAATTTATGTACACATCAAATATATGTGTCATAGTGGTTGATTTCTTTTGTAATGATAGAGCAATGCCTTCATCCAGACCAAGGCAAAACTGTTATTTGAGCTTCATGTTATAGATCCTCCTGTATATCTTTAGAGAAATTATAATGCTGAGTTTGAATTTAATATAAACAAGATGCTGCTATTTTTTCTACTGCTTCCTGACTTAGCCTAAATGGAATAAGACTATTTATGTCCTGGCCAGTGATATTTCACATAATTGTTTACATCCTAAATGAAATATTTTTTAATGTTTATTTCTTTATTTTGAGTGAGAGAGATAGAGAGAGTGAGTGGGGGGAGAGGCAGAGAGAGAATCCCAAACAGGCTCCATGCTATCAGGACAGAGCCCAACGTGGGGTTCTATCCCACCAACTGAGATCATGACCTGAGCAGAAATTAAGAGTCAGCCACTTAACCAACTGAGCCACCTAGATGCCTCCATCCTAAATTAAATATTGTATTCAATAACATAAATCACTAAAGTATTAGTTAAGCATATTTACTAATGGTACTTGAGGAGACATAATAAAAAGTAATAATAGTCAATGCACACCAAATAATGAAGAAAAGGAGACAATTTTGTTGGAACAAAGTGGGTGTAAGAAAAGGTTTGTCAACCTTAAAAAGAAAAACTACCATTTATCTTATCAGCAAAGGATGGGTTTATTGAGGAATAAAAGAGAATTGTAATCCCGGACAAACAACCTGTGGCAAAACCATAGATAAACCCTGGAAACAGAGGAATGGTATGCTTCTTAAGGAGAAAATTATAATTTGGGAAGTCTATTATAAACGACAGTCCATTGGAGTAAACTAGGAGTTGAAAGCCTGGTGACTTTTCTTTGGCTTAGCTATGGCAGAGGGGCGGATAAGGAAAGCATTTCTTTCTTTAGCAGGGATAGTAAAGTAGTGTCCATGTGCAAGGTCAAGTCTACCTCTTCCTCTTGGATCTGCAATTGACTAAGAGTGGCAAGGTTTGGGAGCTCTCCCTGCCAAAACCTTCTGACTCCATTTTAGTGGGTTTCCCATTACTAATTTTCACAGGTTAAGAAAAGGGAGGTAGGAGAAATAGGTTAGATGGCTCATTTCACTGAATGAAAACTAATGGAGATCACCCATCCACACAGAATAAAGACTACTAGGGGCGCCTGGGTGGCTCAGTCGGGTAAGCGTCCGACTGCAGCTTAGGTCATGATCTCACGGTTCGTGGGTTCGAGCCCCCCGTCGGGGTCTGTGCTGAAAGCTCAGAGCCTGGAGCTTGTCTTCGAATTCTGTGTTTCCCTCTCTCTCTGACCCTCCCCTGCTCACGCTGTCTCTCTCTCTCTCTCTCTCAGAAATAAACAAAACATTAAAAAAAATTTAAAAAAAATAAAAAAATAAAGACTACGGCAAGGCACCTAACTTGTACATTTTGGGGGGTGACTGTGATGACTATAACAAGGACTCATTATAGTACTAAACAGTAAGTTAATGGATTCACTCTATAATTCTGTCCCCTTTCCCTTCCTTTCTACTGTGTTGGTCAAGGGTCAGGGCAACTTTATATACTTTATTGTGTTGGCACAATGTTTCAGAAATAATAAGTACTAAATAATTATTTCTTGAATGAATGACTTTAATTCACTAGCTAAAGGCAAAGTGTAAGGTTTTTGTTTTTGTTTTTGTTTTTTTAGAAATGGATATCTGTGTATGAAATTCTATCTGTTCTTTAAAAATTTTTGGAATAATGATCCTTAAACAGAGTCATTGAAAATGGTTATGTAATAAGGGGATTTTGGATCCCCAAATACAAGAGTTTAGTCTAAATGTTTTATTATTTGTTTGGGTGCTTAATGCAGCTTAAAAGTATTCCTATAGCCATTTTATCATAAAGATGACTTCCTTATTTTCCCACAGATACATGGGCAGCTGTTTCTATTAAATAAGGAAATAAAGTCACCAGAACTATTCTCAAGTGTGTTATGAAGCCAAGATCATAACCTGTAATGTTTTTTTCTCCCAGATAATCCTTGAGTCTGTTGGCTGTTCCCATACTGAGTCCCAGGGACTCCTTGGAAAGAACTGAGCCAGCAGATTTGCTGGCTATTCCTCTCTGCTTCTGCCCATGAATTTCACTCTTATATTTTTACATGACAAGTTACCATAAAGATTTAGTTTGAGGAGAAATTCCTGTGGATCAAAAAACAAACCAACAAATGTTTGAAAACTGCCAGTTCTCTCCCATTCTCCTCCTTCACAACATAATGGAAGGCAAAAACTAAACTTGAGATGAACTAAATTTATTTTACAGCCTGGGTGGCTGTGCTTTGATCAACTGTTCTATCTACATACTTGCTGTAGTTATTTTATTGAAATACTTCTAGAAGTGTGATTTCTAGTGAAGACTAACATTCTCCCCTGTAGACAAATTAACCTATTCTTAAGATAAAGAAAATCCAAAGAGATGGAGATAATGAGATTGCATGGTTGCCAGAGGAAACTGAGCAAGTGCCAAGAGAGTCCAAAGGGTAGAATATTTGTAATTTTACTTATATCCTGGGGTTAGACTCTCTGTCAAAAAATTGTACTATAAAGGCATGGTGGGCAAACTAGACTCTCAAAGAAAGGATCTCATTTACTAAGTTGAAAAGAGATAATATTAGCCAACATCTCTATTCTGGTAACCTTTCTAAAAAGTGGTCTACATATGTCCCCTAACAAAGCTTTCTTAAAATATATAAAAAAGACCAATTATTACCCAGAATGCTTTGTGATGAGCATAAACTAAAAAACAATGGTATCTGATAAATTTGAATGCTGCCCAATCACCCACTCTTTCCTTCCAGATTTGGTGTCTTTCTTGCCTGGAAAGTTTTATGTACATGATACAGATACATTGTGAGACCTTATCATTCTAGGCTGGCTATCTCCTTTGGTTAATAAGCTTTATCTATACAATAACTCAATATCACTGACTATGTTAGTAAATGCACTAAGTTAATAGTGTTTCTGTTGGGACTAGAAGACATTCTTTCTCCTTAGATTGTTTATTGATCAGACAAGTTTAATCCTCAGAGAGTCACCATCTTTTTATGTTTTCCAAGTATTTGAGGTTTATCACTTCTGTTTCCCGTGGGAACTTCCTATAATATTTTTCTTTTGGGTTGTGTTATTTATTCCAGTCTGTTTATCCCTTTGCCCATTCTGCTAATTTTCCTACTCTTATCTTGAAAGAAGAAAACCCTAAAGCAGGAGCACATTATGTGAGAATTTCTTTATTCCCCCATCCTACCCAAATGTCACTACCAATATACCATCTACTTGCTTAGCTCAGCACTGCTATATTTCTAGAGTGGTCTGGTCAAGGGAGAAATGTTTGTCTACAGAAGCCCATGGGTTTAGTCTCTATGAACTTCTAATTCCAATCTCCTTCATATTGTTTGCTCTGACCAAAATGAAACTGCTCTATGTCCAAACACACAAGGCTATTTCTTGTCTCATGCTCTTCCTTTCTTCCAACATTTCTCTCTATATCTCCCGTGTTCTGAATTCAAGGCTTAAATATCTCTTGCTCTATGACATTTTTTACTGACTTCCAAACCCAAGAATAACTGGTTTCCTTTTTTGCCTTCTCTGTACCCTTGTTTACATGCCTATCTTCAATTCTATACTCAACTGCAAAGCCTTCATTAGAAAAGGTCAGCTTCTGGGTGCCTGGGTGGCTCAGTCAGTTAAATGTCTGACTCTCGATTTTGGCTCACGTCATGGTCTCACGGTTCACAAATTCAAGCCCCTCATTGGGCTCTGTGCTGATGGTGCAGAGTCTGCTTGGGATTCTCTTTTCTGTCTCTCTCTCTCTCCTTCTCTGCCCCTTCTCTGTGCACATGCACAGCTGTCCTCTCTCTCTCTCAAAATAAATAAATGAACTTAAAGAGAGAAAGGATCTGAGGTGCCTGGGGGGCTCAGTCATTTTAGTGTCTGACTTTAGCTCAGGTCATGATCTCATAGTTCATGGGTTCGAGCCCAGTATCGGGCTCTGTGCTGACAGCTCAGAGCCTGGATCCTGCTTCAGATTCTGTGTCTTCCTCTCTCTGCCCCTCCCCCNATCAGCTTACTATGTTTTTTATCTTCAGCAACTAGTAATGGACCTAGCACAATATAGGAAGTTTAAAATTATTTTTGACCGACTCAGTGAAGGCCAGCTCTGCCATATTGGCCCACTGTATATACCTGGCCACCACCCTAGGTTCCTCACATAGCACTTGTGCTGGTTACTCTCTGTTTTCCCTCCCCATCATCACCAACACATTTTCTTCTCTCTCCTTCTCTTCTTTGATCTTTGTTCTAGAAGGCAGATTTTTACTGATTGCTTCATCAAGGCTCCCGTGGCCTCTTGCTTTGTGTTGAGTTTGGCCAGTAAAAGACACCACCAAGAGATAGTAGGGAAGAAAGAGAAAGAGATCAAGATCTTTCTTGCTCCTTCCCTCTCTGCTTTGACAGTATTTCTCTGATGACTTCACCCTCTGACAGGCAGCCACTCCATATCTACAACTGTTACTAGACCCTTTATTCCTGTAGACTTAAAAGTAATAACAACTTCCTGCTCTTGATAGTCTCTAGATATCTCAACATTCCTCATTTTTGACTCTGCCCATATATTTGTAAGTCTCTCATTTAAGGTTTTTGTATTTATACTGTCTAAAGGATTGCTATGTTCTTCCAAGCTTCTCAGTTTCTTGCTAGATATCTTACAGCCATCCAATATCTTGCTGGATCTGAAGTCCTGCCCCGAAGTTCATCTGCTCGCCTTAATTTGCTGGCTAACTCTTGCCAACAAAACTTCTCCTTCAAGGGTACTGGATTTTACCCTCTACCAATCAATTCCTGACCATCGGTGGACCTAGGAGCAGCCTGCATTGCCCACCTGAACTTGATTATCAGCAGACATCTAGGCATCTGCCCTATCTGGCTGGCCATTTTGGGCATCTTAAGCTCACAATTTCCTTTGGACAGTGAGTGTGCACTGTATCTCCATTTAGAGGCCAGTCTTGTGTCAGGATTCCCTTCTCCCACTTTTATAATTCCTGTACTTGCTTTCTCCAACAAGTTGAAGCCTTGAGGCATACAAGCTTCCCATGCAGATTTATTTTTATATCTTTCATGGCTCTTTTGATATGTCTCTTTTGAGAAAGACCCTAAAGAACAATTTTCAAACATGCATGTTTTTACCATCACCCTTGGTAAAACTTGGGGCTGGCATTAATAGAGGCTTTGCCCTCTATGAAGTGAGAATGCGAAATTATTTCATTGGAGAATTCCATATCACTTTAATCATTTTTAGGTCATGGTGGCTATTTTCTTCCTTGTACCTAGTCTAAGCTAAATGTAGTTTGATATAAAATGTTGCCTTACAGTCAGATTTTCCAAATATATATAAAAAGAGGCTTCCTGTCCTTGTTTTGTGCCATGGAGTTTGTGCGTTTGCAACTGAAAATAGCATTGGCACTCATTCCTGGCACATTACACTGCAAGCTTCTGTCTAATTTGCTGTCCATACTCATCCTAAAGTCCTTTTCAGTATTGCTGCTTTCCAAGTATTTCCTTCTCATTGAGTATCTATGTCTCACTTTCCACAAAGCTATTCATTTTCCATTTTCAAGGTTGATATACATCCTTCTCCCAACCTCTCTTCTCTCTAGAAGCCTTATTTTATATTCCTGAGTCATAGGGGTTTTTCATTCATTTTTTCCTTATTGCAAAAACAATGCATATTATAGGAAAACATTGAAAGAGAAAGAAAGTGTACAACCACATTCCAGAGGTAACTGACACAAATTTCAAGTATATCTTTTGACTATATCTCTGTCTGTATATAGATAAATATGTTGACTTATAAAACAAAATAAGATATCTCTCTATATATTGTTATGCAGCCTGCTTTTTTCCCCTTCTTTTTCTTTTTTATTCATTTAAGTAATCTCTATACCCAGCGTGGGGCTTGAACTCCTGGCCCTGAGATCAAGAGTCACATGCTCTTCTGAGTGAGCCAGCCAGGCGCCCTACAGTCTGCTTTTTCATTTAATAAATCAGGAATTTACATACATGCAGAAATTGTATAAAACCTTTATATATACTATTTTTTTCTAATAGTTATATGTTAACACTGGTGTGACCACTGCTCAGGGTAAGAACTAGCATCCAAAAGCCCCTTGAGTTTCTCTTTTTAATTACACGTACGCCCCTTGTGATAATCATTATCCTGACTTTTAAGGTAATGAGCTCTTAGCTTTTCTTTATAGTTTCACCTAGGTAATAATGTGTATACAAATATGGTGAACTAGATATTTTATCAGTATAAACTGAGTTTCCATCCCTAGAAATGGTTTTTGCTTTAAAGTCTATTTTCCGATATTAAGATAGCTCATCAGAATCTTTTGCTCCTATTTGTTAAGTGTGTTTTTCTATTCTTTCAGTATCAACATTTCTGTTTTTTCAGACTTCCATATGTGTCTTGTAAATTGTATATAGTTCAATGTGGAAATTCTTCCAGCCTAATGATTTTTGTCTTTTAGCTGGAGAACTTAGTCCCTTCAGTCTTTTTAATACCGTTTCAGATGTTTTCAGATTTAAATCTACCATTTTATTTGTGTTTTATATTTGTCTCATATATGCCATATATTTCTATACATATATATTTCTTACTCTGTTTTTGACCACCCTTTGGAATGCATTAATATATTTTATTATTTCATTTCATTCTGCTTGCAACTTTGAAAGTTACATGCATGCTTCTAATATTGTGATTCCTCTAGAAATGAGAATAGTCATACTTCACTTACCAAAATCTAAAATTTATCAACACCTTCATTTGTCTTTTTTATATAAAAAGGAGATCACATGAACTCCATTGAGACCCTTCCTGACTTACATGTTATTGCTGTCCAGCTTTTTAATTTTGATGCTATTATGTAAACTCACTGGACATTTTCATTATTTCTTTGGTCTTTTACTTTACTCACATACTCACTGCTTTGTTATTATTATTATTTATTCTTGCATATTAAGCCTTTTATCTGAAATCCTTTCTCTTTCTAACAAATTATTTAGTGGATTTAGAGAATGTTCTATCAGTGGAAAAACTCTCTCCATTTTTGTTTTTCTGAACATGTCTTTTCCCTCCTATTTGAAAGTTATTTTTGCTGGGTATAGAATTATTTCATTAGACTGAAAATGATGATTCTCTATCATCTTTAGTCCATTGTTTTTTCCCCTGACTGCTTTTAAGATTTTTCTTTGTCTTTGGTTTTCTGCAGTTTCACGAGGTTATGTCAATATGTGGCTTTCTTTGTATTTATCTCACTAACAATTTACTGAACCTTATGATTTCATGGATTACTGTCCTTTATAAATTCTGAAAAACTGTCAGCTTTTATCTATTGAAATACTATTTTTATGTTGTTCTTTTTTCTTCCTCTTGAACTCCACAGTCAAACATACGTTATAATTGACATGTCTCTTACCCTCTTTTTTGTATTTTCCCTTTGTCTCTCTCTGCTACATTCTGAATAATGTCCTCTGTTAGATAAGACAGTTCACTAATTTTCTCTTTTGCTGAATGCTTGGTATGAATGATTGTGTCCCCTGCTAATTCATATGATGATATCTTAACCACCACAGTAATGGTCAGTATTACCATTATTACCAGGGGTAGGAGGCAGGGCCCTCATGATTGGTATTAGTGCCCTTAGCACAGACACTTCAGAGAACTTACTCATCCCCTCTGTCATGTGAGGAACATAATGAAAAGGGGCCACCTATGAACCAGGAAGTGGTTCTCACCAGATACCCCATCTGCCAGCGCCATGAACTTGGACTTCCCCACTCCAGAACTGTAAGAAATAAATGTCTGTGGCTTATAAGCCATCCAGTTTATGGTATGTTATAGTGGCCTCACTGGACTAAAACACTGCACCTAAGCTATTGCTAAAATACCCATTAAATTTTTTAATGTTTCTCATTGGATTTTTAAAATGTCTACAAGTTTGATTTTTTTTGAGTCTCCTATTATCTAAATTTGTTTACTGTTATCTTTTTTTATGTTTATTTTGAGACAGAGAGAGACAGAGCTTGAGCAGGGGAGGAGCAGAGAGAGGGAGACACAGAATCCAAAGTAGGCTCCAGGCTCTAAGCTGTTAGCACAGAGCCCGATGCAGGGCTCAAACTCACAGAGTGCGAGATCGTGACCTGAGCCAAAGTCGGCCGCCCAACCGATTGAGCCACCCAGATGCCCCTGTTTACTGTTCTCTGAATATACTTTCAACACACTAAGCATTAACTAAACTTTTTATAAACATTCTATTATCTGAGGTCTCTATCACTCTTCTGCTGTCTGTTATTCATACAGGTCTTAACTCAATCAGCTTTTTTTCTTGTGTGCCTAGTTATATGAAGATGTGCTGGGCAAGATTCTTGAAAAAAAATATTCATGGGTGTTTTCAGATTCCTGTCTGGTATTCATTCTTCCAAAAGGTCTCTGTGTTTATTTGTATCTGTCTGGCACCTGGGGACAATAGTAATTGGAAACCATCTCAAATGAAATTCATAGCTGGAGGTTTCCTGCTCTACCCAGAATATGATGTCCAGTATGTAAACGTATACAAAGACCCATCTATTAAACACAACTTTTTTTTAAGGTTTATTTATTTATTTTGAGAGAGGGAGAGAGAATCCCAAATGAATCCCAAAGGTTTTGTACTGTCACTGCAGAGTCCATCTTGGTGCTCAGTCCCACAAACTGTGAGATCATGACCTGAGCCAATATCGAGAGTCGGAAGCTTAACCAACTGAGCCACCCAGGTGCCTATAAACACAACTTTTAAGATATTTTTCTTTTTTATATTTCTTCTGCTGTGCTCAGCACAGATAAAGTCTTCTCTAAAACGCTCTATGACTTGAAGTGAGAGGTGGGGGTTAGTTCTAGCATATCATAGCTCTGAATCTGTGGCCTTTCAGGTCCCCAGTTTGAGGTGGAGAAGGTGTTTCAAAATGATATCTCATCTTTCAGACTCATGGAACAGAATCTCTGTCTCCCCTCATCCTTTCAGGCTACTGACTTGAAGCGCAAGGATGCAGTATGGTTAAAAAAATAAATAAATAAATAAAAATTAAATAAAACCCATGAGGAAGAAATGGAATTCCTATAAATTTCTGCTTATTACTTTAGGTTCAGTCTTGCCCCAAATTTGGCCTTAAAGTTCTCCATTATATTTGCAGCTATTTATTGATTTTTTTCCTGATGAAGAGCTTTATTTTTTTTCCCTTATTTTCTTATTTGCAGCTAATGGATTAATCCAAATATCTATCCTGTAAAATGAGGAATCAGAAGGAGCTGCAATAGCACATTTAATTCCTGGGTGTTATTATGGGCAGTTTTTAAGCCATCATCATTTGAGTATTTGCTTGATATATATGTGTTGTATACTTAATCTTAAAATTAACTACCTTCTAATCCAGATTTTCTTTTCACATAATTTCATAAGTAACAATTTGCTTATTATCTTCAATTTCCAATTTGATGGATATTTAAATACAAACTTTTTAAAACTTACTTTTACTACAGACCAATTACTACTTTTCCTTTGAAACATTGGCATTTCCTTATGAAAGGATAGGGTTTGCAACAATAATGACTTTAATTTGAAAGTAGAAGCAAAATTCTTCAAAATGCAATGTGCAATAGAATGATTTATCCAGGGGCACATGGGTGGCTCCTTCAGTTAAGCATCCAACTCTTGATTTTGGTTCAGATCATGATCTCATGGTTCATGGGACAGAGCCCCACATCAGGATCTGTGCTGATAATGCATAGCCTGCTTGGGATTCTCTCTCTCTCCCTCTCTTTATGCCCTTGCCCTGTGCATACTTTCTCTCTCTGTCTCTGTCTCTATCTCTCTCAAAATAAATAAATAAATAAATAGACTTAACAAAATAAGAATGACTTTATCCAGAGTGTGACATCACCACATTTCTAATGTAAAGTGTGAACTTAAACCAGTGCTTTCCCTTTGCAAGGACTTATTCTTAGGTCCAAGTGCAGAATGTTGAGAGGATACTAACCCCAATATTATTAAACTATATTGGCGATCTTGCCCTACAACTTGATATATATTATGAAAGAAAACAGAAATAGTGTTCATGGTGCTTCTTAGAGCTTATAGTTCCAAAATGTCATTCTTTGGAATACTCTGGGTTCTAGCTTGATTAGACCAGATTGAGAGAAAATGGGATCTAATGATTTGATAATGGTAGGGTATAAAGAAATTCTTATAAAGCAGGTGAAGACAGTTGAAAGCAGCACATATAATCCTTACTAAAAACTCTGAACTCAAATGCCACATAGAAAGGCTGCTTACACTTGGTATGTGCAGTAAATAGAGGAAAGTAGAGAATGGTGATGATTTGTCATTATAGGTTATATACACTGCCAAAAAGTATTGAAATTTAATGTTTAAAAATGCATTACCTATGTAAGACACTTCTGCAAGCCAAACTGTGTGGTCTGGGAGCCAGGAAAATGAACAAAGGGGATCACATAATAATTAAACTGTATTCGGCACTTAGTATGTCCCAATCAATGATAGTAATTTACAGGTATTAATTTATTTCAATCCTCACAATAACCTATTAAAGGAACTTTATTTTATAGATCAAAACAATGATAGAGAATTTTAATAATTGGCCAAAGGTCCTATTGGCTAGTATATGATGGTGCTAGAGCATAAACACAAGGGCTCCAGCTCACTGAAGCTCTCTGCCACTAAGCATATTGCCTGTCCATGTCTTTGTGGGTAGCTAACTATTAGACTAATTGAAGTTCTGTAAACAAAATTAATACTATCTACTAGATTCTCTCAAAACTCCTATGTCCCACCAGATAACAGGAAAAATATATATAATATGATGATAATATTCTATGATATTAATATATGAATTATATACATACCCACACATTCAATTACCCGGCTCAATATAGATTGAAATTTATACTATGAGGCATGGCTGACTTGATTTGGCCTCTATTCCTAAGTCATTTGGATACTGAAAAGCCAGACCAGACTAAAAAGCAAACATTTAAAGAAGAAAAACCTCACTTGACCAGAAAATAATGTCATCACAGGTTTTTTTTTTCTCACAATATAGACTCCATGGATATTGCTAAAAATATCAATGTATTTGAATGAAAATCTTTGAAATGTTAGACTTTCTATGCCTGAAATGAATAGTGAAAAATAGAGCACAGCAAGAAAGGGTTACCTGAATATGGATATACAGTATTAATAGCAATTGAATCAGCATGACTTTTATTTAATTAAAACTATTGTTTTCACCCTCCATTAAATAAAGGATTTCTTCTAAGACAAGAAAGTTGAATGGCAATAATTATATCATAAATTATTCTTCCTCTACTTTAACATATTTCTAATTTATAAGACTAAAAATTTTTGACTAAAGAAGTGGCTTTCATACAGTGTCTTGTTATCTACGCATATGCTTTGTTGCTGCTAATCACTTTATCCAAAAATATTAGGCCATCCTACCTAGTTACTTTACTCAGTTCCATATGTCCTGACGTCTGTCCTTGTACCATTTATAGGTTTTGTTTTGTGCCATGTGGCCTTTTGCAATTTTTATTTAAGGCATAAAGAGCCAATCCTATCAGCATGATAATTTTTTTAAACTATGTCAATTTGAAGAAGCAGTAAAAATAGGAGCTATACGTAAAGAAGGCAGTAGTCAGTAAAAAGGTTCTGAGAACAATTGCAAAGAGTCATATGAAAAGATACATTATGTTTTGTGAATAAAATTCAGTTATCATCGGTAAATGAAAATGTACTGAAGTGGCCAAACTTTTATTTGAAATTCCCATTATACATTTACAATATATAGTTCCCATATTATACATTATACATTGCAAAGAACTGAGTAAACCCTATACTCATATTAAAGTAGTAGGGAAAATCTAACATAAGATATGAAAATTTATTTTTAGCCATAAGCTTAAAGAAAATCCTGATTTATATATTATGTAATTGTTTTCCCTACCTTTGAAATTTCTCCAACTTAAGTTCTATTGCACATCTATTTTATTTTAGATAATAGGTGCAATTCTGATAAATTAACTGTGCCTTAAACTATTCACTAAATCATATTTGTGATATGTAATTATATATAATATGATCACATATATTATAATATGTTAATATGCACTCATATTAACATTTATTTTTTTAAGTTTTTATTTTTTATTTATTTTGAAAGAGAGATAGAGAGTGAGCAGGGGAAGGACAGAGAGAGAGGGAGACAATTTCAAGCAGACTCCGTGATTCCAGCACAGAGCCCGGTGTGGGGCTGGAACTCACGGAACCGCAAGATCATGACCAGAGCCAAGATTAAGATCCCGATGCTTAACCGGCTGAGCCAGGCAAGCACCCCTGTCTTACTTTCTGATGCATAATCATTTCCAATTATCTTCTAAAACTGTACTCATACATGTACTTTCTCCAAGTATTTATTGTTCTGCCCTGAACCTTTATATGAAGTAGACTTTACTATCTGAAAGAATTATGTTTACTGTAATTACCCTTAAATCAATATATTTAGTAGTTAATTTAATATATAAAAAAAGAAGAATCCTTGAATTTTTGTAGTCATCATTAATTATGAAATTAATAGTAATTATCAATATCTAAATATATTTATTGAGAAGCATTACTGATGCAAATATATTTCTAATAAAACATTGATTGACCATTTATGGCACTTTTCTTGAATGTCAAAGCTAAATGGAAAAGCACTACCGGGATAGAGGATGCAGAGGATTCTGGGAGGGCGATTCTAAGATGACAAACCCACCTCACTTCGGCTACCATCCCCTTAGAGTTCAGCGAAAGCTGCTCTAGATGGACTCGCCTGTGTGCCCGAACTAGAGAGACAGGAGCACACAAAACAAAGGAGAAAAGAATGTAAGCAAAATGAAGATGATGAAATTGTGCCTGAAGAGCAATTTATCCCCCAAAATGGAGAAACCTCAAGCATTCTCCATAGAAGATACAAACACTGTGACTTTTCCAGGGATAACAAAAATGTGGAAAATAGACAGAAAAGAAAACAGAAAAACTGAAGAGACAGCAAAAAAGAGGAAAAATAAACTGGCAGAGCTCAGGGGAAAATAATTGAAGGAAATAAATCAAACCATTTTTAGAGAGATGAGCTACTTTGAAAGCAACAAAATATAAAATAAAAAAGAATGAAAACACATTTAGAAACTTAGAGCACAGACTTGAATAAATCATACAAAAGGAAATTTAAAAAACAAAAATAGGAAAGTAATTAGAGAGAGGATGATTGAAATGGAGACAAAAGCATCAACATAATGATAAGCTGTGATTGAGGAAAAATAGAGGAATATGGAACAGAAATAAAATATTCATAATTACCCCAATTGTCCTTCAGGCATTAAGAATAAAGATCGGTGATCTCCTGTGTGAAATAGCTCAGGGAATATAGCACATACATCTCTTTCTTGGAAAAAGAAGCTCCTTTATAAAATCTCGCTAAAAAAAGGAATCAAAATAAAAACTCAGAAAGGAGAAACCATGATAAAGCTACTTAAATATAGAACAAAATTCCCAATTCTGAGAATTACAGACATAGAATAGAATGAAGCTGTTATAAATCTAAAAATGTAAAAAAAAAAAAAAAGTAAAATAACAAAATTGGGGAGCAGGAAAGATTTATGCAAACCTCTTCTCTTTCATAGTGAGGAGTACATAGGTAGTGATTACTGTTGAAACATGAAATTAAAAAAGTAATAATGACCCAATACTTTCATTTTCATAACTTTTTATCATTTTTACTTAGAAGGTTATTTATAAACGTTTTTGGTGTAAACAGAATTCCAGATGAAGTTTAGTAATTTATTTTTTTAATGTTTATATATTTTGAGAAAAAGAGAGCAAGTGGGGAGGAGATGGATAGGTAGAGATAGAATCCCAAACAGGCCCCACACCACCAGCACAGAGCCCACCACAGGGCTCCGTCTCATGAACCATGAGATCATGACCTGAGCCAGAATCAAAAGTGGGACACTTAGCCAATTGAGGAACCCAGGTGCCCCTGAAGTTAAGTAATTTATTTTGAGGAACTTATTTAAAGAAATAAATCTGAGGACGTTGCACTCAGATACCAAAATAACTCAGTAATTGTCATGGATATGAGACAAGTGTACATAAAACGTGTTTAAATAATCCTTTATATGATCAAATCTCATTTCTTTGAAAATTTACCGAAGAATAGAGGTATTTTTAAATTTTTAAAATAAAAATGAGCAATTATGGAGAAATAAGGGGTAAAAAATTTTAAGTGGGATTAAGAACACAGAGAAAGAAGAAAGGAATATGAAGTTTTGAATGTAACTACCCAAATATAACATGCAGTGGATTTTTCCATGATAAACAAAACTTGTAGTGTTCTAACATAGGAATATAAAAATGTAGTTCTGTGGTCTAAAGATCGTGGTGTGTTTACCCTTATTCTATATAAGTACTCTAAGAAATTATCTTCATTCATGTTTTAATTTTTTTATACATAAAAATAGAATTATTTCCCTTTCATGGTTTAACATGCATGTGATTTAGAAAGGTATCATGTGGAAACATTTTGGATTTTGTGCATGAAATAAATTGAATATAAGCAGATACTCTTATTGGTCTGGTCCTAAAAGAATCAGATGTTGAAGAATGATTAAGATACAGTGTATTTTAAAACTCAGTAGAAATAAGACTGTGTCTTTATAATATTACTTTCTGGAAGAGAACAGATTTAATAAGTAAAAGCCCATTTTTTCTTTGGACACCAAAAATACATCCATGAGAATTATATACATGGTAGTGGTTGATTTTATAAACTTACAAGAAATATGAACTTAGAAGATTTTAGATTTATATAGTGCTTTAGTTAAGGATAACTCTTTTCTCCAATATGTCTATATGTCTATAGATATCCATAGATCTGTATTTCACTCTATATTTTTAAATCTGTACAGACACACACAGACAGATTTAGAAATACAGAGTCAAGTTCTTGAATATCTAACATAATTTGCTTACTAGGTAATAAAAACCCTGCACATTTCTGTCATAAAGAGCTTACTTTTTACTACCTTTTTATTATAAACATTTAAAAACATACCAAAAAAGGGAAAGAATTAGATCTACCACCTAGATTTTATAATTGACCTTTACCACACTTCTTTATCACATAGCTATTCATCTATCCATCCTCTATCCATATCAACCATCTTATTTTCAGTGCATTTTACACTTCATCCCTAAAGCGTGCATGTCATTTACTAGCTAGTTCAAGTTGTTTACACTTTTTGTTTCTTTTGAGATAAAACTTATATACAATAAATGTGCAAATCTTAATTCTATTATTCATTAACTTTTGAGAAAAAATAATACATCTGTATAACCCAAACCTCTACCAAGGTATAGAACATTCTCTCTCTCCAGCAGACGCCCTCATACCCCTCCCTGTAATCCTTACGCCCACCCTTACCCCCTCAGAAATAACCACTAGTCAGATTATATCTTATCATTTAGTTTTTTGCTTTTTCCAGAACCTCATGGAAATAGACTCATATAGTCATCTTTGGTAGAAGGCTTCTTTTACTGGATGATAATATTTTTGACTACCATCGATGTAAGAGTTTTTATTTTGATGTTAATAAGCTCAATGGTAATATTTCTGATGAGAATGTAAACATGAATAGAATATTGTGGTTACTTCCAAGTGCATTAGCTTATTGATACAGCAGCAGCAGCAACAAATAGATGAGACTGTGTACTTCCTAAAATAATTTCACTAGTGTACCACCTCCCGCACTTGAAGAAACATGAAAAAATCCAGTATTGAATCCTGACTTTATTGTCCCATTGTTTTTGCTGGATGAGTTACCTAACAATACTTGGCTTCAGTTAGCTTAGCCATCATTGTGATAATAATGTCTATCTCACAGGGTTATTGTGTGGGATAAATGAGAAAGCATATGTAAAGTGTTTAACATAAAACCTGGAAAATAGGAAGGATTAAGTAACTGGCAGCTACTATTATCATGATTAGAAACCTGTCAATCATGAATATGAATTAGTAATCATAATGAATGTTAACATTTATGTAGCCTTTATGTGCCATTGTTCTAAGTGAATTAACTGATTTAATACAAACTATGAAGTAGACACTATTGTCATCCTCATATTTGCATGATGGAATTGCAATATAGAGAGTATAAGTTACTTTTTCAGAATACATACTAAGTGATAGAACGAAGTTTGACATTCAGAGAGAAAGCTCTTGACCACCAAGTCGTATTGCCTCTTTTTTTTAAATCGTTTTTAATTTATTTTTTCTTACAAATAGTTTNTGTGATGGAATTACAATATAGAGAGTATAAATTACTTTTTCAGAATACATACTAAGTGATAGAACGAAGTTTGACATTCAGAGAGAAAGCTCTTGACCACCAAGTCGTATTGCCTCTTTTTTTTAAATCGTTTTTAATTTATTTTTTCTTACAAATAGTTTATTGTCAAATTGGTTTCCATATAACACCCAGTGCTCATCCCCACA
The DNA here is from genome assembly GCF_008692635.1 of Crocuta crocuta. Lineage (NCBI taxonomy): Eukaryota > Metazoa > Chordata > Mammalia > Carnivora > Hyaenidae > Crocuta > Crocuta crocuta. The sequence goes on from NW_027530179.1 coordinate 1,176,127, forward strand.
AGTGCCCTCCTCCATGCCCATCTCCCCCCTCCCCCCCATCCATCAGTCCTCAGTNGAGGGGAGTTCTACTGTTATTTTCCTGAGGAAGCTCCACACTGTTTTCCAGAGGGGCTGTACCAGTTTACATTCCCACCAACAGTGTAGGAGGGTGCCCGTTTCTCCACATCCTCACCAGCATCTAGAGTTCTCTGATTTGCTCATTTTAGCCACTCTGACTGGTGTGAGATGGTATCTCAGTGTGGTTTTGATTTGTATTTCCCTGATGAGAAGGGATGCTGAGCATCGTTTGCCTCTTGGCAGTTTAGTGGTACTTTGTAGAGGACAGGGGAGTGATGGTAGAGGAAGAACTGTGTGTACCAGTAATGGTGGTAGTGGTAGAATTGTATTAGCAGAAATGGAAAGGAACATAAGGGCACAAAATCTCGACTGAATTAGTAAAGGAGAGTCTACAAAACACGAAAAAACTCAAAAGAAAAACAAAAGAAGGAAAGGAGGAGGTGGAGTAAGGAGAAGGAGAAGAAAAGCAGAAGGGGAAGAGGAAGAGAAAGACAGGGAAGAAGAGGAAGAGAGGGAGGAGGGATGAGGAAGGAATGCGGCCAATTTTAATCATTTCTTAATTTTCCTTTATCTAGTTCTATCAGTAAATTAATTATGTAAAAAAGTGTGGTTTTGGAAGCTCCCCAGGTCACATGATATAGTTGTTCTGGATGTCGAGGGCCAAAGCAATTTTACCTCAAAGTCTTCATCATGTTACTTGAGGGGACATGGAAGTTCTACAATTATTAGCCATTAGCCAAAAGATACATATTTTCTTATCTTTATTTTTTCTTCTCCTTCAATATAAGGATTTTTTTCTGATTACAGAAATAAAATATGCTATTCATAAAAAACTTCAAAGTTTTGGAATGATTCTTATGATCATAATCATATTGTTCAAAGACAATGCTGTAAAACTCTATAAATATATATATGTATTTAGTTATCTGATGCATAACAAATTACCCCAAGACTTACCAGCTTAAAACCACAATAATTATTATCAATTATTTATGAGCATCAGGTACCTAGATATGGCTTAGCTGGATCCTCAGTTTTAAGGTTATTTGTAAGGTTGCAATTAGCTTTTGACTAGAGCAGGACTCCTTCCAAACTCATTCAATGGTTGTTGATAGGATTCAGTTCTTCAAGACTGTTGTTTGAAGGTTCCTCAGTAGCTGCTGGCCAAAGACTGTTCTCGCTTCCTTGTTTCACAGAATTATTCAGAATAATAGAGTATTTTATGGAACCCCACAAAAGACTGCAAGCAAGATGGAAGTCATAACCTATTGTAACCTAATTATAGAAGTGGCATTCCATCACTTTTGCTCTATTCTATTTATTGAAAAGCAAGTCACTACATTTACACTTAAAAGCAACATATTACAGAAGAGTGTGAATAGCAGGAAGTAGGGATTATTGGAAGTCATCTTAGAAGTCTACTTACCGCAGTAGATACACTCAAATCTTAACAAAACTGATATCAGACAGTAAAACTTGTGTTTCTAGCCTGTTTTATCCATTCTATTGTAAATAACTTTCAATGTAACTTAATGTTTTAAATTATTTAAAAGCCTATATGGCGTTCCATCATATGGCTGTGTGGTAATACTATGAGCCCCTATTCTTAGTGATCGTGAACATAGAGTCTGGAGATGGGTTGCGTGGGGTGGAATCTTGGTTCCACCATTTAGTATCTGTGAGGCGGGGACAGTTATTTTAACTTCTTTATAACTTAGTTTCTTCATTGGTAAAATGGAGCTAATAATAATACCTTCCTCACTGAGTTGAGAACAGTGCCTAGCACACAGTAAGCACTCAGTGAATGTTATTATTGGGGTCATCATTATTGTCACTATGATTTCAATTAATACAATGTTGCTGTGGCCTTCATTGGACATGCAGTTGTATTCACCTCTCTAACTATTTCCTTACGATAAATTCCTACATGTGAAATTGCCAGGTCAAAAGAGACATGCACTTTTAGTAACACTGTCAAATTACTTTTCAACAAGATTATGTTAATGAATCTTTTCAGCGAGGCATCACATTGTCTGTTTCCTCAAACTCTCATCAATTGTGGGTAAGTTCATCTTTATGATAAGTTGAAAAGCAAGAAATGCTATTACATTTTTATTTTATCTGTATATTCTTATCACAAAGGCTGAGCCTTTTTCTTTCTTTTTTTATTAAGGTATAATTGACATACAATATTATATGTTAGGTGCACAACATAATGATATTTGTACATATTTTACAATGATCACCTCAGTAAGTATAGTTAGCATCCATCACCACACGTAGTTGTAGAGTTTTTGGTATGTGTGATGAGAACATTTAAGATTTACTCTCTTAACAACTTTCAAATATGCCCTACAGTGTTATTAGCTGTAGTCACCATGCTGTACATTATATCCTTGTGACTTAGTTATTTTGCAAGTGGAAGTTTGTACCTTTTGACCACCTTCACTTATTTCACCTATCTACCCCCCCCACACTCCCTACTCCCTGCCTTTGGCAACCACCAATCTGTTCTGTGTTTCTGTGAACTCATGGGTTTTGTTTTGTTTTGGTTTGTTTTTGTGTTTAGAGTCCACATACAAGAGAAGTCATATAGTATTTGTCTTTCTCTGTCTGACTTATTTACTTAGCATAATACCCTCAAGGTCCATCAGTGTTTTTGCAAATGACAAAATTTCAGTCTTTTAGATCTGAATAATATTCCATTATATATACATATGTGTATACACACACACACACACACACACACCATATTTTCTTTTTTTAAAATATAATTTATTGTCAAATTGATTTCCATACAACATCCAGTGTTCATCCCAACAAGTGCCCTCCTCAATGTCCATCACCCACTTTTCCCTCTCCTCCACCCCCTATCAACCCTCAGTTTGTTCTCAGTATATAAGAGTCTCTTATGGTTTGCCTCCCTCACTGTCTGTAACATTTTCCCCCCTTCACTTCCCCCTTGGTCTTTTGTTAAGTTTCTCAAGATCCACATATGACGGGCACCTGGGTGGGTTAGTCGGTTAAGTGTCCGACTTTTGCTTAGGTCCTGATCTCGCGGTTCGTGGGTTCGAGCCCTGCGTCGGGCTCTGTGCTGACTGCCAGCTCAGAGCCTGGAGCCTGTTTTAGAGTCTGTGACTCCCTCTCTCTCTGACCCTCCCCTGCTCATGCTGTCTCTCTCTCTCTCTCTCTCCTAGAAATAAATAAAACATTTTTAAAAAATTTAAAAAAAGATCCACATATGAGTGAAAACATATGGTATCTCTCTTCCTCTGACTGACATAATTCACTTAGCATAATACCCTCCAGTTCCATCCACGTTGCTACACATGGCCAGATTTCATTCTTTTTCATTGCCATGTAGTATTCCATGGTATAGATAAACCACATCTTCTTGATCCATTCTTCCGTTGATGGACATTTAGGCTCTTTACATGATTTGGCTATTGTTGAAAGTGCTGCTGTGAACATTTGGGTACATATGCCCCTATACCTCAGCACTCCTGTAACCCCTTGGGTAAATTCCTATCAGTGCTGTTGCTGGGTCAGAGGTGAGTTCTACTGTTAATTTTTTGAGGGACTTCCACACTGTTTTCCAGAGGGGCTGCACCAGTTTACATTCCCACCAACAGTGTAAGAGGGTGCCCGTTTCTCCACATCCTTGCCAGCATCTAGAGCCCTCTGATTTGCTCATTTTAGCCACTCTGACTGGCGTGAGGTGGTATCTCAGTGTGGTTTTGATTTGTATTTCCCTCATGAGGAGGGATGCTGAGCACATTTCATGTGTCTGTTGGCCATCTGGATGTCCTCTTTGGAGAAATGTCTGTTCATATCTTCTGCCCATTTCTTCACTGGATTAGCTGATGAGTTCCTTATAGATTTTGGTTACTAGCCCTTTATCTGATATGTCATTTGCAACTGCCTTTTCCCATTCCATCGGTTGCCATTTTGTTTTGTTGATTGTTTCCTTTGCCATGCAGAAGCTTTTTATCTTTATGAGGTCCCAATAGTTCATTTTTGTTTTTAATTCCCTCACCTTTGGAGATGTGTTGAGTAATAAATTGCTGCGGCTGAGGTCAAAGAGGTTGTTTCCTGCTTTCTCCTTTAGGGGTTTGATGGTTTCCTGTCTCACATTCAGGTCCTTCATCCATTTTGAGTTTGTTTTTTGTGTATGGTGTGTGAAAGTAGTCTAGTTTCATTCTTCTTCATGTTGCTGTCCGGTTCCCCCAGCACCATTTGTTAAAGAGATTTTTTTTTTCCATTGGATACTCTTTCCTGCTTTGTCAAAGATTATTTGGTCATACATTTGTCGGTCCAGTTCTGGGTTCTCTATTCTGTTCATCTGTTCGTTTGTTCATGGACATGTAGGTTGTTTCCACGTCTTGAATGTTGTAAGGAAATAATCCTGCAATGAACATGGACATACAGATATCTTTTCAAGTAAGTGTTTTTATTTTCTTTGGGTAAATGCCCAGAAGTAGAATTGTTAGATCAGAGGCTGAACTTGTTACATGTCTTTATTGGTAAAATAAATTTCTTCCTTGTGAATTATAATTCACACCTTTCCCGTTTTTATGTGGAGTATATAATTTGAATTATTAATTTGTAACTATCTACTTTTATAATGTGAATGCTTCTGGAGATATTGATGCAGTGAGACTTTAGCAAACTTTCAGCCAGAAAGAATTTACTTCCCATATGGGAGCAGGAAGCTGAGAAGTCCCTGAGAAAGTCATCACTTTTTCTCTGGGAAGGTACACTTGTGTTTTTAATCCCACTCTTGAAAGGTAGCCAAGAAAGCATTCATTCCCCAATGAACCATACCTACCAAGAGTTATTTTTTCCCCCAAGGCCTTGGGGGCTCCAGCAGCAAGCTGACTGGGGTGTATCAAATGGGATAGCGGTTTCAGGAAGTACTTTATCCAAGTAAGGAACATAAGAAATTGGAGAGTGATACGGCCTATAAAAGTCCCCAAATGGTAGTTTCGACTTGGAAGGACAGGACAGATAATTCATCTGGGAGCTGAAATGATGACTAAAAGGGGACAGACATGAGATCAGAGAATAGAGGAGTAGCAGGCTTTTTTGGGGATCCATCTCAAAAATATGACCCATACCCTCTGGCATCCATCTTGTGTTCAGATGGTCCAGGATGTCTCTGTAAAGTTGAAGAGGTGTATGGTACCCTTTGCACTTTCCAAGAGCAGGAGTCTTCCTGTTTATCTTTGTATGCAGAATGCTAAGCACCATGCCAAATCCATAATAAGTGTATAAGAAATATTACTAGTTTAACTAAGAAATGAATGGAGTAGAACAGTTAGGAGAAGGCCTAGGTAGGTACAACGGTAATAAATGGATGCTTAGAGGAAGGAAGACGTGGAGAGTGTCTGCTCCCCTTCCATGATTGGTGGGAAAGCAGAGTTATCAAGGTAAATCTCACAAAGTGAAAAAGATACACTAAAGGCAAGGCAAGATTAGTAACTAGGCAAAGTGTCAAAAACCAGAGAAATCAGTAGAAACTAAGAAGATTGGGAATAATATAAAATAATAATATAAATCAACAAAGAGAGATCTTACTATGAGGATTAAGCACGTACCTCAGCTAAAGTGGGTCACAAATGTTAGAATGTATAACAGGAAGCATTTTTCCAAGTGGATTAGTCATGAATTCTTTTATTCAGTAACTATACATCAATAATCGAATATGCTACTTACTCAGTATAAGAAAGGGAACACGGTACATCCTGTAACTTCAAGAAGCAAATAATTACAACAGAGTACAAAAGCCATGATGTAATTAAGAAAGAATTTTAATGTATGTATTTTTTTTTAATTTCTGAGAGAGAGAAAAAGAGAGAGAGAGGCAGCGTGAGCAGGGGAAGGTCAGAGAGAGTGGGAGGTACAGAATCCGAAGCAGGCTCCAGGCTCTCAGCTGTCAATACAGAGCCCAACGCAGGGCTCGAACCCAAGAACCTTGAGATCATGACCTGAGCCGAAGATCATGACCTGAGCCGAAGTTGGATGCTTAACCGACTGAGCCACCCAGGCACCCCATTAAGAGAGAATTTTAAAGGAGTCTCAGCAGGAACCCTAACCCAGCCTTGAGGTGATGAAGCTTCCAAGAGGAGATGAGACAAATAGGGACAGTTGTGATGAAGGACATTTCAGGATGTTACAGCTTTGCTGAAGAAGGAGAGTTGGGGAGTGAATTCCTGAAAGCAGCAGCAGAATGCACCAAAATAAATAGAGTGAGAGAGAGCTTGAAACACTCCAGAAACTTCATTCATTTCCATGTGAATACAGCCTGGAATCTGACATGGAAGTGGATACAAAATTGATTGGATTTTAAGAAATTTCAACCACCAAACCTATTTCTAGTGGTGTGACCCAAAACAACTACATTCTTGAGTATTATTTTAGAATTGATATGGGTACAGTGAGACATAAGAGTCAAATATCAGGGGCTCAGTTGGTTAAGTGCTCAGCTTCAGATCAGTTCATGATCTCGCGTTCGTGGGTTCGAGCCCCGCCTCGGGCTCTGTGCTGACAGCTGAGAGCCTGCAGCCTGCTTCAGATTCTGTGTCTCCCTCTCTCTCTCCCTCTCTGCCACTCGTGCTCTGCCTCTCTCTCTCAAAAATAAACATTAAAAGCGATTTTTAAAAAAAGAGTCAAATATCAGCCAGAATGTATTTAGAATTTTGCTGTAATATTTGTGTGCAGGCACAGAAATAGTTCTCTATGAGGGCCCAGAGTCAACTTTCTTTTTGGCATTGAAGCCCCAGTATCTAGAATGGTGTGCAGCAGATAAATGCTTGCTGGAGAAAAATGAATGAATGAATGAATGATGCTGCCACAGCTTGATTATAAAAATGTAGTTTAGTACAAAGTGTTCTAAATCCGAGACTGATTTCTGGATGATAGTTTTACACTTATTGGTCCACTTCCCTGCCCACTAATTTGTGGTCAGCAAATAAAAGCCAATGTTAATATTAGCCTACATAAAATAGAATTAGAAAGGAGCATACGCAAGAAATAAAAACACTATGCCTTCCAAAATTAAATATTTTCTTAGATTATATTGCACTGTTCTCAACTAGAGGCAATTTTGCCCCCCAAGGGATAGTCAGCAATATCTTAAGTTATTTTTTATTGTAACAAGAAGAAGGCTACTGGCATCTGAGGGGTAGCAACGGAGATGCTGATAAACACTACATTGCACAGGATGGTCCCCACTACAAAGAAATGTCCAACCAAAATGATACTAGTGATAAAGTTGAGAAATCCTGGATTTAGGGAATTAGGGTCTCAGTTTATTTGGTATAGATCAGCAAAAGAAGGTTTTATCTTTAAACCCTTAGAACTCTTTTAGCTCCGAAAGTCTACATTTTTATCACAATGAATGTATTTGGCTCCATAGTAGAACAAAATACAGTAGAAAACATCGAGGAGAGAGGGGAGTTTGGCTCCTGAACAGAGGATACAGAGAAGGGTTAACCATTTGCCTGCTGCTAAAACATGCGATGGAGTATTGGAGCCAACTTTTTTTCTTGTTTTCTTTCCAGAATGGAGACTGGAAAAAATTAGCAAATAGACAATGGTCATCTGTGGCATTTCTCCTAACTGATCTCTCCCTTGTCATGATTGGCACTCCTCTCTACTTCTCTGTCTTCTCGTGTGTGTTATCACTTCACCCATTAAAGGTCCCATTACTTATATTGTTCCCTGTGTCTCTCCACTCTTCCAAAGCTGCACTTCTCTTGGTATCCTTCTCTTAACAACTTGAGAGAACTCCACATCAGTGTTTATTGCTGACAATAGTTTTGATGTTACTACGTGTTAACTATATTTTCATTTTAAAAAGAACCATGACAATGTTTAACCCAAAGTTTTTAATAACGGTGAGATTTCAAGCAGTGATGCATTAGAGATCTTCAAAGTATGGCTTTAACTTGGCCTTGGTTCTTGAGGAATAAATTTGTGTGTGAACTCACTCTGTAACCAAAAGAATCTCTAANATGGCCAGATTTCATTCTTTCTCATTGCCATGTAGTATTCCATGGTATAGATAAACTAAAGTTTTTAATAACGGTGAGATTTCAAGCAGTGATGCATTAGAGATCTTCAAAGTATGGCTTTAACTTGGCCTTGGTTCTTGAGGAATAAATTTGTGTGTGAACTCACTCTGTAACCAAAAGAATCTCTAACTACATTTGGTCTTCATCCTTGGCTACAGTACGGACTGTAGTGATTAATCACTGATAGTGATTCAAGTACTAAAACATTTCTACACTTGCAGGTATATAACTGCTGCCCTCAGCCTCCTGAATGTTCACCATCATATCCAGTTGTCCAGCCCACCTGCCCCCACACACCCTCACAGACTTTTTTATCTCCCCACAATCTACCCACTGCAGGATTAATAGCTGCCCCAGTAGATGCCAACCACCTTCTGCTCTGATTGGCTTCTCCCAACCTCTTCACTTCCCCGTTTCTTACATAGTTTGCGTAGTTTCTTGGCTGTGTCACCAGCTACAACTATTGCAAGGTTGTTCTCACTGTCATCCTTGGTGGAGGTAGTGTTTGTCTTCTTAGACTCCAACAAGTAAAAGTAGAAGAAAGGAATATCTCCTTAATATCTGGGTACTTCTTTGAATGTTTCAAGGAAAACAGAAAACCTCAGAGATAAGCCACAATTTCATCTTTCACAATATTTTTCTTCACATTCCAAGAAAAATTTATGGCAAAAATGGGACTGTCCTGTTTGTATCCATTTCCAAAGTAAAAGATGCAGAGGGTTATAAATAATGGTGTAAGTTAAGCACAGTTGTAGGACTCAGAGGGATAAAAAGGATAATATAATGATGTTTACATGGAGAAAAAAATAGTAAATGAGAAGGGCAACAAAAAACAAGTGGTTTAATTATAAGGGCGCTAAAAGCAAATAATGAGAGATTATAATATAGAAGCAAAATAAAAATGAATGATACCATTCCACTTTTAAGCGCTAAAATTTGTTAAAAGAGATCCCATAAATTTCAAAACTAAGATGACTTAGTACTGATATTATCATTTTTTTCAAAGATCCAATCAGTACAAAAAGTACAAAAAAAGAATAAAAAATAATTCCAGGCCTCACTACTCAGAACACTCATCATTAACAATTGGTAAACTTTGTGCGTCTAGATAGTGCTAATATAATTATGCAGACATAAGGATGGGTGGGTGGATGGATGGATGGACAGATGGACAGATAGATGATAAAATAGATGAATAAATTAAAAAACAAAATGAGATTATGCTATATTTTATTACTAATGATTATATTTTATTTACTTTAAATATTTAAGAGGGAAAAGAATTTCTGGAGCTGAAATTTTGCTGAACTTTATACAAAGTTCAAAAAACTAAAGAGATGTTCATTTCTAGAATTTCTATTAATCGGAGAAAAAGGTTATGCAAAACATTAAGAATTAAAGTTTGTTAAATATTTGTTTCCCTGGTCACCTGGGTAGCTAGGTCAGTTAGGAGTCTGACTTCTGTTCAGGTCATGATCTCACGGTTTGTCAGCTTAAGCCTCATCCCAGGCTCTGTGCTGACAGCTCAGAGGCTGGAGCCTCCTTCAGATTTTGTGTCTCCCTCTCTCTCTGCTCCACCCCACTCACGCCTTGACTCTCTCTCAAAAATCAACATTTTAAAAAACCCATTTAAATATTTGTTTCCTTTTTTTTAGCCACCCTTATTTCTTCCCTATAGTGAAACACTTTTAAATTAGCATATTTTATTTCCTTTATGGCTCCCTCTTTCCCAGCTCCTGAACTTTGTTAGTTATTGTATGATTTTTCTGTCACATGACCCTTATGTTCCCATCTAGTTAGTTTCGGTTCTACATTTAAATGGAGTCTAGGCCTTTTCCCTGAATACATACACAATTATTCTGCTGTTTAATGATTGATTTAACAATTGTGCTTTGTCTACTGACTTCTGATTATAGAATGTGAGAATTTAGCCCACTTGCACCACCTCAGCCATACATGCTTCCCTCCCCCCATCCTCTTATTATGGCTATATAGTCATTATTAAATCAATGGTCAGTGTTTATATTACAATAACTATAAATATTTTTCAGAACTGAGCCATGATTACATTTCTTTCCTATTCATTTTTTCCCTCAAGTTTGTAATTGCTTTGCTTTTCTATGTTAATATTGCTAATGCTTTCCAAACTTAGTATGATTTCCAACATGTCAAATTCTTTAATTGGTTAGGTCCATTTTCCCTCTTAGACATATTGCTTCTAGAGCCTTCTATTCTTCTGAGCCAACCAACTGACCACTAAGTTTGCTGTACTGTTGTCACCCATGGGGTTTCCCATGGATTTGATCCCAAGGATCCCCTACCTTCATGTTCTGTGATGGTGGCCCTTCCTCCCAAATCTTTGTGTCTCCTTTCCATGGAGTACATTCTCAGAGAGCTTCAGAGGTAAATTTTTGAGATCTTTATTCCATCCTTATACCTTAATGGTTTCGCTTAATAGTTAAAGTAGAAACTTCTCTCTGAAATTTGAAGGCATTTTCCCATTGTCTTCTATGTATCACAATGTGACTGCTGCAGTTACCAGGTACTATTCTGATTCCCCGGGCTTTATATGTTAACCTTTCATCACCTCTCTGAATAAGTCTTACTGTTTTAAAACTTCAAGTTCCAAATTGGTGCAGCTATCTTTTGTGTGCGTGCTGGCTACACAGTGGATCATTTCAGCTCGGATGACCTCTGCATATAACTCTTCCAGAAGTTTTGTTTTTGTTGTTGTTGTTGCTTTTAATTTTAGCAACCATGCTTTCAATTTCCAAAGAACTCTTTCTTTTTCCCTCATTGTTCCTTTGCCAGTATCATCCTCTCTTGTTTAATGAATTCAGTCTCTTACTTAACCTTCTGAAGATATCATTTATAATTTTTAAAGTTTCTTCTGCTCTCTTCAATATCACATATCTCTGGGGGCTTTGTTGTTGTTTGTTTCCGTTTTTGTTTTTGTTCTTTGGGGTTTTTTCCCCATTTCTTTGAGTTTTTTATTTCTTCTTCATGGCCCTCCTAAATATCTTGTGATCTCTTCTGTCAGATTCTTAAAAGCATGTTGGAAGCTTCTGTTCAGACACACAGGTTTTATCTTTCCCCATACTTAGTTAATTACCATTCTGCCACTTGCTTTTCATTTTCCTCACTTGCTAACATCTTATCTGTCATTGACTCTATTCCAAACATTTTTATATAGAGTATATATACTTTAAAAAAAAAAAGGTCATTTAACGGGGCTTCAGGAGAGAGTAAATCTGAATAAATGCATGCATTCAATCTACTTTGTTTCATTAGAAATGTTTCCTTCTTTACCTTCCCCCTCCCTTACCTAGTGGCTTGCTGAGGCTAGAATAAAACTAAGTCATTGACGATGGACACGACCATAGGCAGATGGTTTCTCTTTTATGGGAATAGTTCTCTCACATCCCATGACACATTCATGCTTAGACTGTGTTCTTACTTTTAGGGTCCAAGATGACCTACTGAAGTTTTTGAAAGTAGTTGTGTGTCATCTTTATCAGCTCATTTATTTTGGTCTACACTTGACAATATTTGAATGACAGTTTATCATTTGAATTGTGGATATGTTCTTGTTCCATTGAGGGTAATTTTTTTAATAATTTTTATTTTCTGTTAATATTGGTAAATTTCAAAGAAGAAGACCGGATTAGAAAATTGCATTTTGTTACCTGCAATTGAAATTCTCGTTTCTGAGTTCTGGGAATTTTAAATAACCTGAATTTTAATGTATCCTAGCTTAAGGTAAAATGAGAAGTACCCATTGGACAATTTTTCAAGCTCTGTGAAGAAGCTCCTTTAAATAGCTTTGCAATTTTATTTATTTTCTTACTTTACTGTTAAAAAATGTAATTCTGGGAAAAAATTTAAACTGTTTACTGTATAACTTTAATAATTTAATTTACCAACTCTTGAGTTTAAATAGAATTTCCAACTTTACATAGAAAGATATCTATGATAGGTAGTGAGTGTAAATTTTTTCTCATCTTTTTAAGGAAGAACCCATAATAATATAACAGATACATTTTTCAGAATTTCTGGTGTAATGCCTGATAGTATTAGATGCTTAAAGATATTCTCTGCACCAATGAGTGCAAAATGGATCCCATCAAGTACATTCATACTTATGAGATTTCAGGCCCTGTTTTTGGTTCTGTATCATAAGCAGGTCACTAGTAGGAGTATTCAAGAGGAAAAAGCAAATATGTGAAAAGCAAAATTGGCTCCCTTTGTACTGTTGAGATTCTGAAGTTTAGGGGCTAAATAGATGATCAGAAGTCCTAGTTTATTTTATTTTGTCCAAATTCAATGAGTAGTCAGTCCTGTCTTAGTTTTCCTCAAGATGCAGTGAAGTTTTTTGTTTTTAATTTTTAAAAAAATTTTTTTAATGTTTTATTTATTTCTGAAAGAGAGAGAGAGAGAGATTGACAGCAGAAGCAGGTGAAGGTCAGAGAGAGAGGGAGACACAGAATCAGAAACAAGCTCCAGGCTCTGAGCTAGCTGTCAGCACAGAGCCCGATGCGGGGCTTGAACCCACGAACTATGAGATCATGACCTGAGCCGAAGTTGGACACTTAACCAACTGAGCCACCCAGGTGCCCCAAGATCCAGTGAATTTTTATAAAGCAAGGAGTCTTACCCTAGAATTGAAACCATGAGAGATAAATAGCTGTGGATTGTTAACAAGTTTATCCAATACATCAGACACTGTTTTTGCCTTTTTACTAATAGGAATCTTGCAAGATAATCAGTGAAGGGAACCTAACAAAGAAATAAATCAAATCACTAGAGATTTAGAACAAGAACTATAGAGATCAGTGAAGTATATGCAGTCCATTATTAAGAATGAATTTGTTGGGTACTTTAATATAACATATATCCTCAGTTTCTCCTTCTTCTCTCTCTTGGGGTTTTCCTTACAATATATTCCCTGATTAGATTTTAGAGTCTAGCTTGTATGAAGATAGGAGTTTTTATTTCCTTTGGGTTTCTAGGACATCTTTCTCCAGCCGCCTTCCTGCCTTCTCAAACATATCAATAACATTGAGACCATTTTTGTACAGTACTAAAGCTGCTGTATGGAAAGTGGAAGATTCAGGAGAGCACCTCATTCACTAGGCTACAAGGTGGTGGACAGCATATTCACAGATATGACCAGCTGCATCTTTTACCTTTCATTGTGTACACAGAGTCAGACATTTCTCATTACTAAGTTCTAGATGCTGAAAAGTCCTTAAAGCAAGAAGCAACATTATCATTTATTCTGAATTACATGATACATAACATATATTTCCTTCCTCTTTTTATTCCCCAAAATGTACTTGCCTCGGGATGGGAACTTCTTAAAAATTTTTTTAACAGTTATTTATTTTTGAGAGACAGAATATGATTTGGGGAGGGACAGAGATAAAGGCACACACACACAGAATCCAAAGCAGGCTCCAGGCTCTGAGCTGTCAGCACAGAGCCCGATGTAGGGCTCAAACTCGGGAACCATGAGATCATGATCTGACCTGAAGTTGGGCGCTCAATCGACTGAGGCACCCAAGTGCCCCAGGGATGGGAACTTCAAAGCACACAAGTGAGTTACCCACACCAAAACTTCATGAAATCATAGGCTTTATTTTTTACATGTTGTTACTGTCTTTCACACTATGATTTACAGATAGCAGGCTCCTAGTAAATGTTACTTCCTTTCCTTTGAATGTCTTTAATAATTAATCAAAATTGTTACAATTCTATTAAAGCAAGGGACTCACTGTGTCATAATATGTTGAGTTATTCAGAGACCTTTTTAGGGAGAGTAATATGGAGATACTTCTTTCTCCAGATCCCTTAAGAGGTACAAGGTTGCTTTTAAGACTTAAAGAACAATAAAGTTATGAATTGCAACTTCCAACCTGGACATCTACAGATGATACCATACATACCTTTGTAACTGGTTTTCACCAAAAGTTATCTATCTTCATATATTTTCAAATGAGTTTTAATTAAAAATCAACCTGATTTAACACATGCTCAGGGCATTCAAATTTATTGAAGCACTCAGACTGAAGAGAAATTACATTGAGGGACATATTTTATTTAAAAATATTGTTTCATTAGTATCCCATCAAAAAACCACAAAACAGTGAGAGGGATGATGCGTAGATGAACAGTAATGAAGGTTGGGTATTTTTCAACAAATGACGGACAGGGGCTCCATTAGAAACAGAAATGTGTGATGACAGTTATCGAGATTGTACTGTTATACTCCAGAAGGTAGTTCGATTCCAAACCAAGAGCTACTCTCCTGTGCTATTTTTAAAGCTTCACAATATTCTCCAGCACAGTCATGGAATACTTACCTGGAAACTATTTGATTCTTTCAGTGTCGCCTGAGTGCTTTGTCAGGTGAGACCAGAGCAGTGTTAATCTAGAGATAATCATCTCCCACTACTGAGACAAGACGCTTCTGTGCACTCTACTCCATGCCTCATGAATAAGAGGTTTTCCAGTCTAGCTGGTTGTATCAGGCACTAGTCCTTCTGTGAGCACCAGATCCTGTTCATCTCTCTTACCTTCGAATGATTCTTTCCTTAAACCACTGGAACTTCTTCACACACATGGGTAGATCAGTACGATGCTGAATTCTTGAGGGGGGCCTTTAGGACATCTGCAGCATTCATTGTCAGGAAGCTATTTCCTCTACAGTATTCTGTCCTACAAACCCTAGCCACCTTGGATTTCCCATACTCTTACCTCCATCTCAACTCAGGGAGTCCCCTGGGCTGCACCCGATTCCGCCTCTCTGCTCCATGACCTAGAAACTCTCTCAAGGCAGTAGGCCAGGAGCAAGAGTGGGGATCATCTCATTTGTTTCCCATCTGTCAGGACTTGCTGTCTTTAATTGTCTGATGTCCAGTGCCTTGCAAACCATTGTTTCTTATCATTTGTCCAGTTGTTTTGATTGTTTCCATTGGGGTAGGGGATGGTAAGTCTGGTCCAGGTGACTCTAGCTTGGCCAGAGGTAGAAGTCTGAATCACTGGAATTTTGAAATTAGTTTGTTTCCACAAAATTATCTAGTCCATTCTGAGTAATACATATGGATTATCTCAAAATTAGAAAGGGCTATGGGCAAAGTAACTGTTAATCTAAAACAAAAATAAAATACACTGTGATTTAAGCCATCTTCAACTTTTGAGCAACACGGTGATTAGAAACAACTTCACCTTTCTTGTTATAGAAAGACATTAGAGTATTAGTAGTTAGAGAGAGGACTGTCTTAATGAGAATTCTACGTAATACACTTTTGAAAAGTAACATGGGTTTGGCCCTCTGCAGTCCTCTTGGCATCAAAATATGTGAAGCTAGTCTTAAATTTGAATGTTGGAAAGACATTTACAGTATTTCTTTGGTTGGAAGAAGTGGGGTGGGAACATAGACTAACTAATTCAGGTTAAACTTTTTAAGAGACATGCCATATGCTACCTGGTCTGAAAATTCATAACAGGAATAGAACACACAGATTTAGCAATAGTATTTCTTCATGGCCTTACAAATAATGGAAATTTTACCTGCAATAACAGATGTAGCTTAAGTAATAAGTCTCAAAATGGGATTTGAGAATTCACGTCCTACGCAGTCAATGTCAGTTTTTTTTGAATGAACCTATGCTTACTTTTTACTCTTAACCATCAAATTCTTTGAATCTTGTTTTCTTTTTTCTGTTTAAAAATCATTTCATATATGATAGGCAATCTACAAAAACAACAAAAAGCATTAATATTCTCACTACCCTAAGATAATCATCTTCAAATGTTTTTATTATCATCCAATCCTTATCTATGTGTGTGTGTGTGTGTGTGTGAGAGAGAGAGAGAGAGAGCACACACAGTTTAAACTGTTTAAACTGAAAAGCTTATAACGTAGTGTTTAAAAACCTGGATTTTACATCACACTCTCTGGCTTCAAATCCTTGCCATGTCACTTCCCAGCTCTTCGATCCTGGATAAGTTATTTATATTTCTGTGCCTCATCTGGATAATGTAGAGAATATTACGTACCTCATGAGGATGTTTTGAGTATCTAATGAATCATATTTATAAAATACTTAAAGCAGAGACTGACACAGAATAAGCACTCACTTAATGTAAGCTTTTGTTCTATAGATACTTACATGTTTCTATAGATTCTTCATAATTACCTATTTGATGGTCACATTCTGTGATCTGAAAGGCTATAGCTTACTGAATTAGCCCCTAATTTTTATTCTAGTTACTTCTAAATGCCATTATGGATAATCCCACAAAGAAATCGTCATATATGTATCTCTGATTCTGTTGCATTATGTATCAGAGTGGGGTTAATGGATAAAAGGGTCTATATATTATGCTATTTTCCAAAAAGGCTATACCAATAATATGTAATTGTTTTTTTTGGATTATGAACTATTTTATTTACATATATATATATGTTTATTTATTTTCAGAGAAAGAGAGAGAATGTGAGCAGGGGAGGGGCAGAGAGGGGGAGACACAGAATCTGAAATAGGTTCCAGGCTCTGAGCTGTCAGCACAGAGCCTGACACAGGGCTTGAACTCACAAACTGTGAGATCATGACCTGAGCCAAAGTTGGACGCTCAGCGGACTGAGCTACCCAGGAGCCCCTGGATTATTAATTATTCTAAAGAAAGAATTGATATTTTCTTTAATGATCATCCTAAAGCAGACAGTAGGTTGCAAATCACTCCAAAATCTTAAGTTCTTGAATACTTAACATCCTAGATTGGTAAGCTTTTCTCCACTCATGTATAATAATATCTCTCTTGGGGGCGCCAGTGTGGCTCAGTCAGTGAAGCATCCAACTTTTGATTTTGGCTTAGGTTATAATCTCATGGTCAGTGAGTTTGAACCCCACCTTGGGCTCCATGCTGACAGGGTGGAACCTACTTGGTTCTCTCTCCCTCTTTTTCAATGCCTCCCCTGCTTGTATGTGCTCTTTGTCTCTCTCTCCCTCTTTCTCAAAACAAATAAATAAATAAATAAATAAACAAACTTTAAAAATACAAGAAATAATATCTCTCTTGATGAAGAGAACATATCCCAGTGCTACATTATTCACCTAGAAATAACAACTATGTATGATAATAGTCTTTATAATATAATTTAAAACCTCCCCTCAAAAAGGAGCATGCTTTATAAATTAATTAAACAGAGTTTAATTTAGGTAAAAGGTGTGTGAGAGTGGGAATAGTTCTAAACCTATAGGAGTGAGGAGGCTGTGAGAGATCATGTAGGACCAGAAATAACTGCTATAACCATATTTGAATATCTGCCTTACTACTACTTTAATGTCATTAGTAATGCTACAAAATACTAGGGATGCCGTGGATTAAAACTACAACGCGGCTCCTGGGTGTCTCAGTCGGTGAAGCGTACGACTCTTGATACCAGCTCAGGTCATGATCTCACAGGTTGTGGGATGGAGCCCCACATTGGGCACTGCATGGGCAGCACAGAGCCTGCTTGGGATTCTCTCTCTCCCTCTCTCTCTGCCCCTCCCCCACTTGCACTTGCACATGTGCGTACCTGAGCTCTCTCTTTCAAAAATAAATAAATAGACATTAAAACTAAAACTGAAATAAAATAAAATAAAACTACAACACCAATATTAATAACTGCAATACTTAACACATACTTCTGGTCGTAACTGAGTATACTTCCGGGTTTTCATGGCCATCTCTTTCACTGAACACAGGTTCCCTGAGAATAGCATTTGTATCTTGGTTATATTTTATTTCAACACTGAGCACAAAGCTTAGGGCAGAATAGGCTTAATACATGTTTGTTGTATTAACAACAGTGATTCAAGTGTGAATCATTACACCTAAAAGAACCAGGATAATATAATACATTGAAAGAGAGTAGAATACACCACCCTCAAATGTGCCACTTTGGCATGTGGATTATTTTGAGCTGAGGGCCATTGTAATTCATTACTAATCTCCTAATGACTAGCTATCCTTCAGTAGCAAAGTGGAAAGGATTGTGTCACACATAATAGAAAACATTTAGGGGTTTAAAGAAAGTAGAATTATTTTTAAAGACTGAATTAGGATGTAACGTTTTTCCAACAGGAAATGAGAGGAGAGTGGGGGAGAATTACACATTTAGAAGGTACTATGATATTTAGCTCCTGCTCCTGAAATCCATTTTGGCAGACAGCATTCAAAAGGTTCCAATTTAGACCAGCTCGTGTTTTATGTAATGTTATCATTGAGCAGTTAGTGTTTTCCTGGGAAATTATTTCATAGTCTGTAGTTACATCAATACATCACCCAGATATTTTTTTCTTAATGGAATATTTGTACATGCAAAGTACTATAGACAAGATACGTTTGGCCTGATTCTACTTCTCCATTAATACACTCAATGTGCTTTATGTTTTACACTCTGATTCCAGTTTTTCAATGACTACCCTCATTTCAGTGTAATATCATTTAATATAATACCATTTTGTGTTTATACTAGAATCTTTCCTATAAGGATAGCTCAGATCATTTAACCTAATGAATTTCTTTTGAGGGGAGGGGGAATGTATAGTGCAGAAGTGATTTTACTTACATGCTAAATAAGATCATAAAGGATACAGGATCACTTCTTGATTAAAGTCTTATCCAAACTGAGAAATAAATCACTGCACTAGCATGTAGGTAGTGTATGTTTTTTCCACAAAGCAGAATTCTTAACCTTCTAAAAATGCCATGGGGCGCTTGGATGGCTCAGTCAGTTAAGCGTCTAACTTTGGCTCATGTCATGATCTCGCAGTCCATTGATTCGAGCCCTGCATCAGGCTCTGTGCTGACAGCTCAGAGCGTGGAGCCTGCTTTGGATTCTGTGTCTCCCTCCCTCACTACCCCTCCCCTGCTCGCACTCTGTCTCTCTCTCTCTCTCTCTCAAAAATAAACATTAAAAATAAATAAATAAATAAATAAATAAATAAATAAATATTCCCAAACATTGGAAATGCTGATGAAAGATAGGGATCTCATCCTCAGAGGAAAAACTAACAAATACATGCACATAGTCAAATTTTTTCTGCATATAGGTGCCAAACCTGTCACAGATTCCTAGGATAGCATTCATTATCCAGCAGTGAAGGGGAACCCTCTTTTGTTCTAGAGGGTATAAGTTATCAATGACTTTGTCATTATCATCCTCACCCTCATCACCACAATCAGTATAGGGTATTTTTAAAGTAGTTTGCAATTTTCCAAGTACATGAATCTATATGGTTTGATTTTCAAGACTAATTGTGTGTGTGTCTGTGTGTCTGTGTGTGTGTGTGTGTCTTTCGCTGTGTATTTAGCAAACATTCACTATCTACTTTGTGCCAGAAAATCTTTTAGAAGCTAAGAATAAAAATTAAAATCTGCCCTGGAGGAGCATATATCTTTTGGTGTTGACAGACTGACAACAAATAATTATAGAGTAATTGGAGTACAAAGCCAAGAAAGTGGTAGGAAAAACAGATAAGTAAAAGCTGCAGGAGCACAGCCCAGGAGACGACTAATTCCTTCTTAGGGGAACTCCCATCACCAAAGCTTACATTCTAGCAGACATGGAAAATCAATATTTTGTCAATAAACTCAAATCACGCCTACCACTATTACTACCCATTTCATTGTCCCCTATTCTAGAAGATGCATTTCTGTCCACTCACTTCTTTCTAATTTTTTTCTTCTAACATGTGCACACAACCCAGCCCCTTAAACATTTTCTCTCATACTTGACAAACAAGATTAAAAATCTGCTCCTTGGGGCACCTGGGTGGTTCAATAGGTTAAGCGTCTGACTTTTGGTTGAGTCTCAGGTTATGATCTCATGGTTTGGAGATCAAGCCCTGCATTGGGCTCTGCTCTGACAGTGCAGAGCTTGCTTGGGATTCTGTCTCTCTCTCCTTCTCTCTGTCTCTCCACTGCTTGTGCACAATAAATAATAAATAAACAAATAAACAAACACTTTTAAAAGATCTTTTGCTATAGCATAATCGGAGATTAAATGTGGCTTTGTCCCGGGGCGCCTGGGTGGCTTAGTCGGTTAAGCGTCCGACTTTCGCTTAAGTCATGATCTCGCGGTTCGTGGGTTCGAGCCCCGCGTCAGGCTCTGTGCTGACTGCCAGCTCAGAGCCTGGAGCCTGTTTCAGTCTGTGACTCCCTCTCTCTCTGACCCTCCCCTGCTCACGCTGTCTCTCTCTCTCTCCTAGAAATAAATAAATAAAAAACCTTAAGAAAAATGTGGCTTTGTCCCTATTCTAAGCAGTTTTCTTAGACATGCAGTCCATCTTCTCATCTACAACTTTTTGGTAACTTTAATCATACGTATACCATCTTAGTATGTTATATAATATCTCTATCATGAGGTGTTTTTTTTTCTGACTCAGGCAACTTTTTAAAAATCAGTGTCATATAGTCACACACAAATTAATCTGTTTTTATTTGTGCAGATCATGGTCCACATTTCTCTCCTTAACACCCTTCTATCTCCTTCTCCTTTAACACCCTTCTCCTTTATCTGGCAGACTGTTCTCTGGTTAACTGTTCTTCCAGGATGCAAAGAAGGATCTTCCTAGGAAGATGGAAGTATCATTTTAGAACCAAAAGAAATGGGAAAATATCCATATCTAGCTTTCTTGTTCTGGCCATGGGTTATCCTCAACAAATCATCACTGAGTACAGCACTGGCTACATCATTTGCAGAGCTCAGTGCCAGATAAAAATCTGGGGCCCCTTATTCAAAGCTTAAGAATTTTAAAATGACAAGAGCAAAGCATTCAACCAAATAAGGCTCTTCTCTGCGTGAGGCCCTGTGTGATTATGCTGGCAACAGGCCCATGAGGATAGCCTTGTCTTTTTTAAATTTAAACTCTAGTTAGTTAACATACAGTACAATATTGATTTCAGGGGTAGACTTCAGTGATTCATCACTACATTCAATACCCAGTGCTCATCACAAGTTCCCTCCTTAATGTCTTCACATATGCCATGTGCAAGGCACAGTTAAGTGTCCAGACTACAAAAAAAATTAAGAAAAGATCAGAGCCTTACAGAGGAAGTGGACAGGCAAACAGACAATTGCATTAATAATAATTTAGAATAATTAAATCTGGACAGCACAGCCTCACAGTCAATAGAACCACTATTCTGGCATTTAAAAAATGCGAAAGAGCAATTTTAAGGTCTACTGAAGCCTCTCACTAAAGTGACCCCCCCCAAAACTACATAGAATATGTTAGGAATTTCATTTGTTTTATTTTCTTTTCACTGTTCCAAACTGGAGGACCCTGGCTGAACGTGTGTATCCAACCCCCTCCTAAATTCATATGTTGAAAGTGTTCAATACAACACGATGGTATTGGGAGGCACTTAGGAATAGAAAGATCTCAGGATGGAGGATGGAGCCCTCAGGAAAGGGATTAGTGTCCTTAGGAGAGTCTAGAAGGCTCTCTGCTCTCTGCCACGTGAGGAGGATACAATGAGAGGTCAGCTTCCACAATCCAGAGGAGAGTGCTCAACAGAACCCAGCCATGCTGGCATCATGGAGGCTCCAACCTCCAGCCTCCAGAACCACAAGAAATAAATTTCTGCAGTCAATGGCACCTCATTACAGCAGCCTAAACAGAATAAGACACTGCCCTAAACCACTCCTAAAATCTCAGAAGTCATCAAAACAGTATCTCAAAACTCATCCACACTGATCTTTTCCCTCCTCTCCTTAACATCTTTTTGGATCTTGTCTTTTTTTCCTGAAAAAGGGCTGGTTCTTGGCCCTACAAATGAAAATCAACCTAGCTCTCCCTGACTTTCCCAGTTAACTCCCCTCTAACTCCTTATTCCAAATGCAGCTCACACAAAACATTTCCAGGAGATGGTCAGGATAACTGGGAAACGTCCTTAGAATGTAGAAGGAGGAGTGGGGGAGAGAAGGCTGGTACACACACAGCTGCAATGATATATTTTTGCCCTATGGTACATTAACAAATATTGGCTAAATCACCTAGCTAGTACCCAGCACTGGTCATACAACCTCCAATTCAGTGGGCTTGGCTCTGAGAATGATCAACACGCAAAGTCATTGTCTCCTAGGATGAAAGCAAACCCTACCTAGAATCCAAAAGCCATGCATCCTGGTGCCTCTTTGGGTCTAGAAGTGATAGAGGCTTCTCACATATGAACCTTGCAGTAATGAGCTGTTATTACTGGACCTTGTGGTTTCCCACATCCTGCTCGTACTTAGTTTCCAGAAAAGATCTTTAAGTTTTAAAGGGCAAGAGGAATTAAATACAAGTGTGGGCAAAGGAGATCATGCTACAGTATCTCCCATTTGGAAAGAAATTTCCCTTCACCCCATCCCCCTGCAGGGACCACTGTTGTATTCTTTTGCTTCCATTTATAGCAAAACTCCTTGCAAGTTTCTCTTTTGAACTCATTTCAGCCAGGCCTCTGTTCCCATCACTCCACAAGCATTGACAAGGTCACCAATGAACTCCATCTTGTCAAATCCACTCAGTCGACACGTTGACCATTCCCTTCTTCATTTGGCCCCCAGGTTCCAGTCTCTTGGGATATTTTCCTAACCAAACTACTATTTCTCATTCTCTTTTTATGATTTTTCTTCATCTTTCCAACTTCAAAAACCAATCTTTTTGTTATCTACCCACTCTGTAGGTGGCCTTATCTATACCTACAGCTTTAAATATCACCTATATGCTGACATTCCCACATTTACAGCTCTGTCCCTTATCCACCTATTCCTTCATCAACCCTCTAGCTGTCATTTCTCAATGGACATTCTATTTAGATGTCTAATAAGTATCACAGCAATCACTTCCCCAAAATCAAAATCTTTGTTTTCCTTCCTTGCAAACTTACTTCTTGTTATAGCTACACCATTCACCTCTTTGCCTTGGCCGAAAATTTAAGAGTCCTTTTTGAACCCACTAGCCTCACTCTTCTCATTCAATCTCTTATGAGCCCAGTCGTTCCTACCTTCACAAGGTATCGGGATCTGACACTTCCTATCTCCACTGCTTCACACTAGTAGGACTGTAATAATCACAGCTCCCTTGACTCCTTGTAATGTCCTCCAACTGCTGTTATGCAGTTTGTTGTCTCTCAGCTTCTGTGCTTTACATGAGAGGCAGGGTCATCTTCAAGATGCAATTCAGATCATGCATCTTCCTTGCTTCTAACCCTCCAAACATTGCCAAGAAAAAGAATCCAGGTTCCATACTGCCTGAAAAGAAAGAGACAGGAAAGAGGAAAGAGACAGTATATTCAAATTGGAGGGTTTTTTGGAGAGAGTTGTGATCAAAAAACTGTTTTCAAAAGGATGAGCCGAATGTGGGGAAAGTACGGCTTACCCTAGGCCAGTAAGTAGAGACTGTTATTTCTGGCCATTGCAAATGGCTAGCAAGGGCCGGGTATCAGCACTGTTGGATTTGGAGTTTACTTTCTTTGATAGTGCTTATCAAAACTGTAATAAAACAAGGTTGCAAGTATTTGCTTGAAGTTTATGTCTCCCAAATAGACTTTAAGCTTTGTAATACCAGGGATGGGGGTAAAGTGTCTGTTGTTCCACACTGTATATCCAGGCCTAGCACCCCCTGGTACCCTGGTAGTCGCTCAAAAATACATCGATTTAAAGTATTAATGGGTGGATTAAAGAGTGAACTACAGCAAGCTGCTGGGGCCTACGGTCTCTGGTCCAAAGCTATATTTCAGAAACAAGGAGTGGAGAGCCCTGAGAGTCTGGCTCCTGTAGACACTTGCACAGTCTTTGCCTAGAGAGGAGCTGATTTATCAACTCTGAGTGGATCCTGATGAACTCCCAGCAGTTGCAACTGAAGGATGACACTCCTGTGATTTTTCTTTTATCTTCTTTGTGCTTTTCCAGCCTTAGCCCTTTTCTGATTTGGGAACTCTTTGTTTACCCCCTCCCACCTGTCTTCCAACCCAAGATGCATTTTCTCCAATGAGTATTGTCTTCTGCCTTTATAGTGTTTGAAAGCAGAAATAAAATTAAACTCTAGACAGTGCTTCATTAATCATTCCTCACATTCCTCGCTCTAATAGCAGGCATGTGAGCTGCCTTCTGAGTATGTCTAGTCACTCATAAGGTTCCCCCAAATGGATTTCTCCATCAAACTTCTAGGAAAATTAGCATCAGATCCGCAGATTCAGCCTTTTGCTCATTTCCAAATCACTTCTTTCTTTTTTTTTGAAATATGGCAGTTTGGATGATCAGGAAAACTTTATCTAGCACCAACACCTCCAGAATATTAAATAAAACATTTTGTAAGAATCTTTTTCAGAGGGAAGCTGACCTGAGATTAAAGTAATGAAAAGAATCAAAGGTCACAAATGACAAAGAAGCATACATCCATAGATGTAACTGTGCCTTAAAGCCAGTGTTTGCCCTGAGGAGAGCTGGTGAACCCCACAGCCTCAGGCTTGGGTTTCAGTGGGTCAGGCCTGACAAGACAGGAGGGAAAGCCCGGCACCTAAGAGGAGGCAGAACTGGGATCTCACACATACGCAAGCCTCTCAAAGGGTGACATCTTTTTTGGTTGAACTGGGAAATTTCATAATAAGATAACAATATTCTGGAATTTATAAAAGATTCTAGTTTTCAGTCAAATCCAAAAGAACTTAAGCAGTACAAATGAGAAAATATCTATACCATAACACATTATATTGAAATTAAAAAACTTTAAAGACAAAGAGAAAGTTTTATTTATTTTTTTTTTTCCAAAGAGAAGATTTTAGGGGCACCTGGGTGGCTCAGTTGGTTGAGTGACCAACTTCGGCTCAGATCATGATCTCTTGATTCATTGGTTTGAGCTCTGCCTTGGGCTTTGCGCTGACAGCATGGAGCCTGCTTGGGATTCTTTCTCCTTCTCTCTCTGCCCTTCCCCTGCTTATGATCTCTCTCTCAAAAATAAATAAACATAAAATAAGATTTTCAAAAGCAGAAATGCAATCAGAGAGCAAAAGAGCACACAGTGGAATGGAATTTAAACAGGCAATTCAACAACTACGAAAAGTAAAACATGATTACCTTTAATGCACCAAAATAAAGAGCAATTAACATGGAATTCCATGCCTAGCAAATAGTATCTTTTATGAATAAGTTTAAAATAATGACTTCTCAGACCAAAAACAAACAAGTGAGCACAAAAAGAATAAAAACCTACTGAAGTTAGCTAAAAAATAATTAACACTCAAGGAACAGCTAATTTTGTAATTCAAGAAGGAAGTAAATGATCCCAAAAAGAAGATGCAAGATACACAAAGAAATGTGAAAAAAGAAAATAGCAACTTTATGGTAAATTTTATATAAAATGAAAATAATATCTGATAGTAAATGTTATTCATGCTAGTAATATTTTAAAGAATATAAGTACTTTCTTTGGGGAGAGGTCAGGAGAGGGGAAGGATGCATAAAATTATCAAGACAGAGCTGAATAACTGGACAAAATTAGTATATACTAATACATAGTATTAACTATATATGTGGGGAGTGGTGGCAGAAACAATGTTTTTGAGTTGTTTGGGGGAAAGGTAAAGATATTAATACATTTCAGGCTTTTTTTGTTTTTTACAGACATTAACATCTAAAGGATTCATTGAAAGTAAAGAAATAGAATAGAGGAAAAATTAGGAAAGGGTATTTGTAATCTGTTTCTTGGGCTGAGTAAGGTATACAGGAGGGTTAGCTTTATCTTATCTGTTCCTTTAAAAAGAACAAATAAGTTATACATGCTGGTAGCATTTTTAAAGAAAATTGTCAACAATTCTCAAATTAGATACCTGAACCCTACCCTGCCTTGGGAGGGAGGGATTCTCAGAATGAATAAGGTGAATTATTAGAACATTCATTTTATTTCTCCAGCTAATCAGTCTTGGACCCAGCAATTACAGCAAGACACTGCTGCTCAGTTTCCGTGGGAGACACGTTCTGCTCTGTCTTTTGCCCATTTTATATCATTGCCTTGCAGAAGGAAATGGATTCTGTCACCTCTAGATTTGTCACTTTGTTTTTATTACCTGCTTCGCATTTACCTGTACTGATGATTCCTGCTGGGCATGCGACCCGGCATGCATCCACATTCTCAAAAGGCTCCTAGTCAATTACCTTCTTTGGGATTTTGAGCAGATGTAAACAGGGAAGGTTGGAAGTCAGACTGTAAAGAGTGGGAAGGGAAGGAGTAGGGAAGAACTGGAAGATTCCCACTTCTCTTCTGGCCTGAGGTGACCTTCCAGGGAAGACTCCGATACCTTAGCTTAAGCCAACTCAGATCTACCAGTCACATTCTTGCAGGATTTTCCATTGCCCTGAACACACTAGTACATCATATTTTATTATAATTTCTGAATGCCTCTCTTCACCCACTAAACCATATGCACCATGAAACAAGGGGCAAGTTTTCCTTACTGCCCATTACATTTCCTGCACCGAGCTCAGTGTTTGACAATAGGTATTCAATAAATATTCCTTGAATGGATGAGTGGACAACAGATATGTTTCCAAGTTTCATTAGCAAGAATAAATATAACTACACCAGCCTAAAGAAGAACTTGAGGGCTAGTCCCCTTTACTTCCCTCTCCCCCTCTTTTCCTCTAAGAACTGTACTTGTTAGTTAAATGTAAGTCTTCCAGAAGCCTTCTAAATATAGATTTGTTCAGCTCATTCTCAGGCCAAAAGCCCACATCAAAGCTTTAACTGTGTGTCTTCATGGATCATTAAGACTAGGTAATTTGAAGAAATAATTATTGCCATCAGGCTAATTTTTATTAATTTCTTTTGTCTTTTATTCCTCAAGGGCACTCCTTCACATCATCTTCAACTGCTAGAACCTAATATATGTCAGAGATGGATTGAGAGTGTTACCAAGTTATTTTCATTGACGTTTTCTGAGAGTTCTTTGGATAATGTGTTATTGATTAGGGGTTGTCCTTATCTCTGCAAAGCAAAATTTGGAAGATTGGGATTTTTAATGGCGCGGTTACAGTTAGGTTTGTATCTGTCTTTAGTTGATTTCCATAAGTCATTGTGCTGTGCGTTTGCTCCAGCTGCAGCGCTGGGTTTAATTTTAGCCTGTGCAGTTATTATTACAGAAACCTAGAGCCCTGGGATGTTGGAGCTGGAAAGCTCTTTTGAGACGATCTAGTCCTACTCTCTTGTTTTATCTATTGCTCCCCAGCCCTGCCATTCCCTTTCTGAATGGGTAAGTACAGAAGTAGAATCTCTTTCTGAAAACGGGCTTTTTTCTAGAGGTGGAGATTTACTATCCAACATCAAACACTTTCTTCTTACAAAACTTTGTTGAAGGAATGTATAGAAAATGTTTACTACAAACAAAAAAATAGAAATTTCTTAGAGAAAGTTTTAAGATATTTATGATTCTAAAAGTTTCACAAGATAAGGTGGGAGGGGGCTTTGTAGCCAGAGAGAGAGGTGCTCGAACACCTGATCTGCAGCTGTAATGTCTAAACCAGGCGAAGGCAAACTTCTTTTCTAAAGGGTCAGTTTGTAAATATTTTCGGTTTTGCAAATCCTCTCTTTAGCAAGGACTTAGCTCTGTCTTTGTAATGTAGATATACGTAAACAAATGAGCTTAGCTATGTTCCAATAAAATTTAATTTTCAAAAAAAAAAAGCAGCAGACTGGATTTAGCCTAAACCCTGTGGTTTTCAAACCCCTGATGAACTGTCATCTTCCAGGTTGTATGAGCATGAGAAGCTTCCTTAAATTTACACGTTATAAGTGACAGCTACTTGATAATTAATACATTTTACTGCCACAGTCACTTTCCACCTCTGGATTGTGATTTCCTCCAGATTCCGAGCCACGTATTCCCAATGCCTAGCTGAACCACACTAGGTTTTCATTCAGTGCTGGTTGAATGAATGAAATGAATGAATGAGTGAATGAGGGTATGCTCAGGACAAGTCCAGAAAATCACAAAAATAAAGACATTTTTGTATCTAAAACTAAAGACTGTATGTATCTAAGTACGTAAATCTCAGATCTGCATTTTTAGGTATTTTCAACTACTAAAATACATGAGGTCATTGCAATCCTTAATCTTAGATTTTTGCCCCAAATGGAAAGGATTAGGAAATGAGGCATGCCCTAAAGACCCATCTTGATAAATTACTGAAATCTGCATTCAGCTAGATTGAAATGGACTAATTAAGTGGATCAGTTCTCATGAGCTATATAAAAAGATTAATTTGTAAACAAGTTCCAAACTGCTATTGCAGGCTTCAGGATTGCCCCAGAATGCTTTCATTCTATGTCAAGATGAAAACCTAGAAAAATATTTTTCAGGTTATCTGACATATTCTTGCTGCATTTCTCAACTGATTACTGAGACGCTAAGGAACTAGAGGGAAAATTTTTACACCTGAGAGAAAAAACAAGACAGAGATTATTTTTTCCTCTTTCTTCCCCAGGTGGCATCTGCCAGTAACAAAAAGCATGTCTCACTTTGCAAAAGTGAGTAATGTATGCAAGGAAAAGCATTGAAGGGCAAACACTGGTTTGCTGGAAAATAAGGATCCCTGCTTGCTTTTTTGAAACCAGATTTCCCCCCAACTAGAGCCTTCAAATTTAATTCTGTATCTGACTCTGTATGTAATGGTTGGGGCAACCTTGGCCACCTTTGCCACCTGTGACGAGAGGAACAGAGAAAGATCATCTTGACCCTGCAACTTACATTTTCTGTCCTTGAAGCTGTTTTGTTATTTTGTAACTTCTTAAGAATGTTTGTTTATTTATTTATTTTGATAGAGAGAGAAAGAGAGCACGCATGCAGGGGAGGGGCAGAGAGAGAAGGAGAGAGAATCATAATCAGGCTCTGCGCTATCAGCACAGAGCCCAAGGGGGGCTCAAACCCATGAACCATGAGATCAAGACCTGAGCCGAAATAAAGAATTGAATGCTTCACCAACAGAGCTCCCCTGGCACCCCTGTTTTCTTATTTTTTTAATAGGTTGTATTTTATTATTCTCCATTCTCACTGCAGTCCCAGAGAATTTATGATGGGTAGCTGGCACATATATGTGGATAGGAAATTATTATTTTTAAATATATCAACCCAGGAGCTCTCTCCCCTTCTCAAGAGTTATTCTGAGAGGCTCAAGGCTTATGCCAGTCACAGAGCCATTGACTGAGACACATTTCCAGCTGCTCAGTTGGAATCCCTTTGGATTCTCTGCTGTTTTGAACATTTTTGAGGGTAGCAATGTTTCATCTTTGGAGAGTGTGTTTGATTTTTGTATAAACAGTCCTAAATCATTTGGAGCTAAAGCACATGAACAAGGCGAATGGCCAGGTTGCATAATACGATTTTTCAACCAAAGCCAAGATGGATGGTTAGGGAGAAATGCAGGGACCCGGGAGCTTCCGGCACCGGGCAGGAGAATGGACCAGGGTCAGAAACCGCAATTTTCTGATGTGGCCGCTGGACAGGGTGTCAGTACAAGTTCCTCAATGTCCACATTCCAGGAATATTTTGAGCATTGGAATTCAGGTCTAACTTCCCAAGGAGACCACTCTCAAGGTATTTTTTACATCAACTTTTCCTTTGGCAAAACTCATTTAGTCCTAACCATGTGCCGTTCCTTTTCCTACAGATTTTATAAATATTAACTTACTAAACCACACAAAAACCCTACAGGGTAGGTACTGTCATTAATTACATTTCACAGATGAGCAAACCGAGGTCAAGTAATTTATGCAAAGTCAAACAGCAAGTGAGGGATAGGTCTGAATTCTCTCTCGTTCAGGGCAGCTTCTGATTCCAGAGTATCCCGCGCGTCTCTCCGTGGCATCTGCTTTGCTACTTTATGACTATCCCGGTAGACTAACCCAGGCAGAGTGGGTTCCTGTAGTGAACCTCTGTCTCCCAGTCCATCTCCTTTTCCCAATCTGCATACCTCATAGAGACTCCAGCAGGAAACACGGGTTATTATTTGGGGCGCCTGGGTGGCTCAGTCGGTTAAGCGTCTGACTTCAGCTCAGGTCATGATCTCACAGTTCATGGGTTTGAGCCCCACGTCAGGTTCTGTGCTGACAGCCAGTTCAGAGCCTGGAACCTGTTTCAGATTCTGTGTCTTCTCTCTTTGACCCTCCCCTGCTCACATTCTCTCTCTCTCTCTCCCTCTCTCTCTCTCAGAAATAAATAAAACATTAAAAATTAAAAAAAAAAGGAAACACGGATTATTCCAAGCCAGAAGAGATTTAATAGAGGGAATCGGGACCTTTGGAAGAGACCGAGCATGCAGGAAGCTTGCAGGAAGTCAGGGTTTGCCACGTCTGCCTCCGCACTGCTCGTCTCTCATCTGCCAGAGCCCATGTGGCTTTGGCTAGAAGAACATAAGAACGTTTCCTGCTTTTCTTCCACCTTCCAGGTGTCCTGAAAAGGTACATAAGTCTAGAAAACGTAGTCCCCCAGGGATAGGGCTCTTGCCTTAGGTGGGAGAGGTGAGAAGTAGGAGAGTGATGTTAGGTTGTTAACAGGCTGGCACACTGGAAGTCAGGGAAGGCTTGTTCCAGAACAATTGACTTTAATGGCGCATTGGGCAGACCAGATCACGAAAGGTCTGCAAGTTAGGTGCAGTGTCAGAGAATCAGTATTTCTTAGCCACCTGCTGGTGAGCGACAAGGGAACAGGTGCTCTGGGACATATTAGACCTACAACCACCTTCCATATTTTAATAGTGATTTGGTTACTGGCTTGGGATGGCCAGTTCCTCCCTCTTGAGATTGGATAGAGACTGATATGAATCCTGAGACTAAGCAGGAGGGAATAAATCGAAGGAAAAGAAAACTGGAAACATGTAAATTGGCTTTTTTCCTTCCCTTATTCTCTGTGTGATTCTGCTTTTAAGCCATGTTTTTGAAAGTGCTATTTCTCATATAAATAGGCACAGTAAAGTGGCAACGGGAAATGCCTGTTTTTACCAGATTTTAAAGAGTGTAGGTGTGAAGGCTTTAAGTATTTGTGGTTTTAATTTTAGGCTCAGATGCAGTATGGTGACCTACAAAGGCTAAGGCTGTATGGTATAAGGTTTGAAAAATATTCAGCCGAGTGACTGGGAAACTGCCTTTGGAGATGAAAAAAGTCATTTGTTAAATTCTCTCTTTCTCTCTCTCTCTCTTTCTCTCTCTGCTATCTCTTTCTCTCTTGTCCTCCTTCTGTCTCTCAGATTTTATTTTGAAAGGCATCCACTAGGGTAAAAATACACAAGTAAAATGAGCATTGCTCAACAGCTATCCAATACGTCTTCCTAACTACACTGCATAGGGCAGAAACAGGATATGGACAATTTAAAATCAATATACAGACTAGTTACCGCTGTCTCATTGTCCACTAAGATTATAAAATGACCTTCAAAATCCAGTTGAAATGTTTCTAGGTATTTCTATACAGTTTGGGTTATAATTTCCTTTGTGATCACATATGAGATCCGAGATTGAAAGATCCCAAAAGAACCATGGTCAAATCCATTTCTACATTGAGTGAGAGACCAATATGGCAAATAAAGCAATTATGATTATAATTATAGTTTATGTCTGGATAATGACAGTGCTTTCATGTTATGTCAATGTCCTTGACAACATTTGTACTTCGATGGAACATACGTCTAAATCACCTCAAGTTCGATTTGTTATAGAGGGTCAGATTTTAAAATTACAAATAATAATAAGAAAAGCATAAGGACATGTGGGCGGCTCAGTAGGTTAAACGTACAACTCTTGATTTCCTCTCCGATCATGATCTCACAGTTCCTGAGTTTGAGTCCTGTGTCGAGCCCCTAGTCAGTACTGTCAGCGTGGAGCCTGCTCAGGATTCTCTCTCTCTCCTCTCTCTCTCTCTCTGCCCTTCCCCCACTCTTGCTCTCACTTTCTCTCAAAATAAATAAACATTAAAACAAACAAAACAAAACAAAAAAACAAAAGAAAAAGAAGGAGGAGGGGGAGAAGAAGAAGGAGAAGGGGAAGGGGAAGAGGAAGGGGAGAGAGAAAGAAATGTGTAGAGTGTTGCATCAAACCAGGGGCAAAAGTTCAGTTTCAGAGCAAGACTGGGGATTTCAGGAGATCTCATTTCAACAAAGCACGAGGAAATGAAGAAATGACGGGAACAATTGTGTTGAGTTTAGTGAGTCCCGTGTATCAATTCTGCCCTAGCTACTCGAGCATTACTTGACTCACTTGAGCTCCCAACAACCTCAGCAGGTAGTTTCTGATCTTCCCACCCCCACCCCAAACCGGCTTCCCTGCTGCCTTCCCTATCAAAGTCAGTAGCAAACTTCAAGCATGGAATAACCCTTACCCACTCCCCTTGCCCCACTTTCCCACCCTTCTATTAGGGCATATATATCAGTATTTATCTGGAATCTCATAATTCTCCCCATCATCACTGCCATTACCCTGGTCCAAGGTATCATCATCTTATACCTGGTCACTGCAGCAGCCTTCTGCCTCATCCTCTCTTTTTCTCTATAAACTGCCCTCTCCAACTCACCCTGACTGATGCAGTTAAATGTAAATGAGGTCAAGTCACTTCTCTCCTTCAGCTGATGCAGAGCCTTCCCTCTCTTACAATACCTCAACCACTCAGTATGACCTACACAATCCATTATATCTCTGACCTTTTTCCCCATGACTCTCACCCCATACTTGCTCCATCAAAACTCCTGCAGCTCTTCCAATGTGCTACGTATGCTCTTGCCTCAGGGCCTTTGCACTTGCTATTTTTTCTGCCTGAAATTTGCTTCCCCTACATATTCACATATCTCAATACCCCTCACCTCTCTGCTTAAATGTCACATTGTCAACCATATAATAAGTCGACAAGTCTTCCCTTTGAACTACACTGCCCTGGCACTTCCTACCCTCCTTATCTGCTTTATTAGCTTTGTTTTTCTGTATAGGATTTATCATCACCTAACATTATACACTTTGTAAAAATGTATTTATTATCTACTTCCCCCACTGGAATATCACCAATTCCAGAAGAGTGAGAACACTCTTCTGTTGCTATATCCCATTGCCTAAAACAGTGTCTGGCACCTAATCAGCAATCTCTATATTTGTTGGATAAATGAATGGATGAAAGAAATTGAAGGCATGATTAAATGCAAATCTAACGTAAGTCCACGTATTTCAAGCAATTACAACAAAGCCAGGATATGCGAGTGCATTGGTTCTGATGAATTTCCCTCAAAAGGTGTTCACAGTGTTTGGGGCCTTCCTTGATGTGATTTGCTACTTGAGGAGGAGAATGTGGAGACAGCCTTGGTGGTGATGGAAATGAGAGGTGGCAGAAAGCACCAGGTGTGCCAACTGGTATTACTCCACTTGAGCTCATACAGACATCTGAACAATAAGAAGTGCCACACAGCATACTCCCTTCAAAAAAAGTTCAACATATTCATTCCTTTCCTAATTTATATTCTCTCTGAGAACAACTTCTAAATACAATTTAAAGCTACTAGTGAAAAGCATAGGGATGATACACTTCATGGTTGATTTCATAGTTTAATTTCTGTATTTAACCTAAGAAGAGCCTTATTCGGTAAGGCTATGTGCAATATATGAGAACAGCATAAAGGAAAATGGCTTTAATTCAATGACGAGAGACTCCTTAAAAGGGTATGATTTTTAGCTGTGACCCTATCACACAAAATCCACTTACTAGACATGAAATACTCACTGTAAACAATAGAAAGTAAACAGTTAGATGATATCCTTTTGAGCCAAATATACTCTGCTCCATGAATACAACCTTATTTAACTCTAGACATAGGTGGATTGAACTATTTTAAGTCTTAGTTAAATAGCACAATAACACAATAATTTCAGTCATTTAAAAGAATTAGAAGTATGAAAATTTTTATTTAAAATTTATTTTCTCAGAATGGATGTAGATTTTTTTATGTTTATTTAATTTTGAGAGAGACAGACAGAATGTGAACAGGGGAGGGACAGAGAGAGAGGGAGACACAGAATGTGAAATAGGCTCCAGGCTCTGAGCTGTCAGCACAGAATCTGACATGGGGCTCAAACTCACAAACTGTGAGGTCATGACCTGAGCCAAAGTCAGACAATTAACCGACTGAGCCACCCAGATGCCCCAAAATGGATGTAGATTTTACATTGGAATACAAATTATACCCCTCACCAAAAGACAAAGATAATAAAATCAAAGTAGATGAGGGAAGAAGTAAGTGAATGAAGATATAAAATTGTGTTTCAGAGGGGAGTGACAGAGTGAAAGCCTCCACTTCATTTCAGTTTAGTCCCAAATGCTTTAGGAAGCAGAAGCAACTTTAGAAGGAGTTGAAGGAAGATATTTAGGAAAAATTTTTAAAAGTGAACTGAAAAAGAGCACCTGAGTGGCTTAGTCATTTGAACAGCTTAGTCTTGATTTCACCTCAGAGTGTGATCCCAGGGTTGTGAAATCGAGTCCTGCTTTGGACTCTGCACTGAGTGTGGAGCCTGCTTGCGATTCTCTCTCTCTCTCCCTTTGCCCCTCTCCCCTGTCTCTCTAAAATAAAACAAACCAAAAAAGTGAATTGAAAGTCATACTGGTCAAGTTTAACTGTTCATATGTCATTTAGCAAACTAAGTCACGCATAGTAAATTAAATTACTAGGTTTAGATCTGTAAAATGTTCTGGAAATCAAGCACCATATTGATTTTTCTTTTTTCTTGACATACTATCCAAAAAGTTTGCACATGTAATAGTGTTAAGTGTAATAGTTTTTATGAGAAACTTGGTGACATGGATGCATTATGTACATACTGTACACATCAAAGTTTTAAGTTGTGGAAAGATGACTATGCTATTCTACAAAGAATTTTTTTTTATTTTTAGAGATAAGGAGCACAAGCAGGGGAGGGGAGAGAGAAAAAGAGAGAGAGTCTTAAGCAATCTCCACGTTCAGTCCATGGGGCTCAAACTCAGGACCATGAGATCATGACCTGAGCCAAAATCAAAAGTCAGATGCTCAATCAACTGAGCAACCCAGGTACCCCTCTACAAAGAATTTTAAAGAAAACATTCTAATTGTTTAGTATAATAATCAAATGAATCATAATGATTTAATTTTTTTACATATTTTATGAGTAAGTAATTTTTAATATTGTGTGATAATCAAAATAAATCATTAATGGTTCAGGAAAATAACATAATTATCAGGTAAATTTTTGTTTCTTGACATGGAGAAAAAAGGGGTTGTCATTATTCTTGTAGATAGGGCATTTTCCCCTCAGATATGAGGATTGGTGTCAATAACTCAGTGGTACTGATGTCTTTCAAAACAGTGGACTAATGTTAACTACTGGGATGCTAAGACCATGATTCTTCAACTCTTGGTTGACTTGTGTCTTACTGCCCTACACAGCAAATTCAGACTCAGTTACCTAGAGGTATGTCTGAGTCCATTTCATCCTTAAGGACTCATTAAGAATTTGCAAGCACTTAAAATATTTGCTGGCTCCTCATTGAGATGTACAGATGGATGGGTAAATAGTCATATTTACTTTGAAAATTCTCCAAACTAAAATGATTTCAGCCAAGCATTGTCTCTTGCACAGAATTAGGGCCCTTGAAGATCCATCTGTAACTTATAGACTCAGAATCCTTTCCTGCGAGCTATTTGGATTCCTCCATAGGTAGCCTTGCTCATAGTTGAGGGATGGTCTTCCATTCACCAGCAGTTCATTTGGGGTCCTGCTCTCTCATTATAGATGCCAACAGAGCCCTCCACTTGGCTGATTATCAGAGCATATAGTTCTTCCTTTAATTCATCCATATAGAATATCTGCAGGTTAGGTTTGTGTCAGAAGACCTGATCTTAGACTCTCACTTCCTGTGATCAAAAGTGCAACAGTAAGAAACGTTATTTATTGTGTGTGTGTGGCTTACATTGTGGGTAATCCTTCTTCTAGATAGTCTATGCTTTTTTTCCTTTGATTAATAATAGCTTGAACTTTGTACCAGGGTATAATTCTAAGCCCTTCACACCTATCAACTAATTTAATCCTTAGAATAAACTGATGAGGTGGATAATATCATTATTCCCGCTTTAAGAATGACCACACTGAGCCAGAGAGGTAAAGCAAATTGTCGGA
The DNA here is from genome assembly GCF_008692635.1 of Crocuta crocuta. Taxonomy (NCBI): domain Eukaryota; kingdom Metazoa; phylum Chordata; class Mammalia; order Carnivora; family Hyaenidae; genus Crocuta; species Crocuta crocuta. The sequence goes on from NW_027530179.1 coordinate 1,212,467, forward strand.
TGACATACAACCAGGAAGTGGCAAAGTTGGATTTCAAACTCAAGCCATTTTGTCTCCGGGCTCTTAACCTTTATACTATACCATACACAGCTGGCCATGCACTTGTACCAGAATATGCAGGCCCCTCAAAATTATGCCTTTCTTTAGCTTTGCTTTGGCATGGAGCTATGTATTGTACTGAGGACCATCCTAAGAAGTAGCCGCATGATGGGTGGCTCAGTCAGGTAAGTCTCCGACTTTCACTCAGGTAATGATCTCATAGTTTATGAGGTTGAACCCCACATCAGGCTCTGTGCTGACAGCTCAGAGCCCAGAGCCTGTTTCAGATTCTGTGTCTCCCTCTCTCTCTCTGCCCCTCCCCCACTCATCCTCTGTCTTTCTCTGTCTCAAAAATAAGTTTAAAAAAAGAAGTAGCCTTGTGAAACTCACCATGGGACTTATTGAAAAATATTGCTCTGGATATAGTTCACTACACCACACCAGGCAGCCCTGGTGCCTGAGGAAAGAAATTTCTCCCAGGTGTCAGAAACACACCATTAATTAGTATCATTAATCTCATTCTCATAAATGTGTTTACCCCTTTATTGCAGCCACTGGAAAGCTCCAAACCTAATTTTTTTCTCCACCTCTCTCCCCCTTCTTCACCCTCTCAGTACTTTGTGCACTGACCCTACCTTGTTCGTCAGCCTTCTTTTCCTACATTCATCTCCCTTGTGCTAGTCTTTGTGCCTCTCTAAATAACTTCAAATGCATTTTTTGAGAGCAAGCATGAAAACAAATCTTAATACAAACAAACAAATCTTAGTAAAAAGGGGAATGTTAATTTATTTGAGAGGGCATGATTTAGTTGTTCTTTCTGTAAAGATTATATACTATTCCAATGAATGTGTAATGTTATTAATACCTGTGTTTTGTCTACAAGAATTTTAGCGTCAGCAAGCAATAGGTAACGGCTCAATATACTTTTCATCTCCAAGTTCACAGCCACCCAGGGTATCCCGTCTTCAGTAAAAGTGTTCGAGGGACTTTAGGCTCGCATTCAGGAGCTGAAAGGAGGTGGGAAAATTTGAGGGTCAAGTTCTATCTGGCCTGGAGATGAATGGAAGAGAACAGAGCCCCTTCCAAGAGGGGAGAGGTAGGAAGGAGCTCTGGAAAGCAAAGACATGAAAGAAAAGGGTGAAATTCTGGTTTCTGACTCATAATTCATAATAAACAAAGGAATTCTGGAACAAAGCATCCAGTCTGGGCCTTACTGGGGTCAACTGAATCATGTAATTTAAGAGAAGTGTTTCCGCCAACACACCAGATCCCACTATTAGGAATTCATTTGCATTAAAAAGAAACCGCTCCTTATGAGATGTGAGAACGCCCAGATTACAAGGATTCTATCAATTTAGGTAATAGTTAGCTTTCCTAAGACCTTGCTGAGATTGGCTAAGGGGACCAAAATTTGATGGAAAGTGAGAGAATAAGAGTAAAGAGGAGTAATTTTTCAGCATGGGGCACTTCAGAGAAATACCAGGGTAAGTGACAGTTCTGTGGGGGAGGATTTGATATGGGGGGGCGGGGAATGAGTGCAGTCAATTCTGAACATATTGGATTTTTGGTGCTTTTGGAACATGTGAGTAAAGACACTGTGGTAACCATTTGATAATATGAGTCAGAAGTTCCAAAGAAAGATCTGGAAATAGGTTTAGAGTGGTCAGTAAAATGGCTTTACAGTCAAAGGAGTGAAAGAGAGCATCGAGGAGCAGAAGTACATCTAGGGAGAAGAGAGAGGGATTTAGAACAGGGCTTCGAGGGTGAGAGGTAGAGAAAAGGCGTCTCCCCAAAAAGCTAAGATGAATTGACCAGGAAGAAAGGAGGAAACTGGGAGAGAAGAATAATGGAAGTCAAGGACCAATGTATTGTGTGCCAGCTGTCACCTGGCTTCATTCTGTCCAGAATTGTAACACCAGTAATGCTTCAATAAGAATACCTGTAAGACACTGTGGCCAGTCAGCTATGGGTGCCATAGACAGAAGAGGTCTTGTCTAAAAGGGAGAAGCCTTCCAGAAGGGGAAACATCAGGAACAAAGGCGTGCAAGTAAACTTACCGTGTGCTAAGTTTATAAAAGTAAACAAACAGTTTGCTTTTGTTGGAGAATAAAATGTGAGGGAAAGCAGAAAGCAATGAGTGATTTTATTCACTTAACAAACACAGAAGGCTTGGCATGGGCCCAGTACTGTTCCAAATGCCTTATACAGATCTTATACAGCACCGAATCTTCTCAGCAATCCCTGAGTAGCTTTGATTATAGTCCCTTTACAGATGAGGAAATGGAGACTGGGACAGGATAAGGTCACTTGTGTGGGGTCTCACTGCCAGCAAGGAGCAGAATGGACCTTCACGCCCAGTCACCGTGACTTCAGAGTGGACGTTCTCAATTGCCATGCCTAGAAGCTTCTGCAACAGACAGGAGGAAAGGGGTATAATGGTAGGCAAGCAAGGGAATGTATCTTGAAGGAGGGGGATGCTGTGTAGAGGGCTCAATGGGAGTGGTGCCCCTACTGTGTGGACTTTGGGGCCCACTCTTGGATTTTTGTGGCATCCTATGGACTTCTACAGTGTCCACTGTATCCCTGGGAACCTCCTTAGTCCCTGGATCACTTCACGTTTGGACCTTCATTTCCCCACCAATAAAATCACTATGATACTGGCTGTTCTTTATCTCTCCCAGGAGGCTTGGGAGGAGTCATGATGTACTACCTTCGAAAATCCCCAGCCCCTTACAGATGACCATTATTATAGTCCTGCAATTGATATGTCATTTTTTAAGAGTTTATATATTTTTAAATTTTACTTATTTATTTTGAGAGAGAGAGTGAGAGATGGAAAGGAGCAGAGAGAGAGGGAGAGAGCATCCCAAGCAGGCTGCCCGCTGTCAGTGTGGGGAGCCCAACATAGGGCTCGAACACACGAACTGTGAGAGCATGATCTGAGCCAAAATCAAGAGTCAGACACTTAGCCGACTGAGCCACCCAGGCACCCCTTGCTATGTCATTATTATGCTATTGATGCTTTTTATCAGCTTCAGGCCAAAAGACAAATCTGTATGTTTATTCAAAGGGTATACACTGCAAGTAAAAATATGAATTTGTTGTTTCTTCATATCCTACTTGGAGGGTATGCTTAAAAGCAAATAACATTTTAACAGCAAGGAAAGGAGGCATTTCATTGCTCTTTGGTCAAACAGTAATGATTATGCAATTACCTGTTTTTCCCCAACTAAGATTGCCACAATAAATGTGCTTCTTTATTCATGCATTTAATTCATAGCCTTTCAGCTGCCATTTGAAACACTTGGCTTGAGCTGCTCGTCTTCAATGCCATGTTTGTCCATCTAGAAATGTTTCTCTTTCCAAATATGGAAAAACGCATCACAGAGAAAGCGCCAAGTGCATATATGTACCTTTCCTTGGACTCTGGTGAAATTTGCATGCATAATGGTAAAAACCAAAAAGCTGCCAACTGGCTGATGATGGTGAGGGAATGCCGAAGGTTCTGACTGGAGTCACACTGGCTGGCAGTCCTTTTAGATGCGGATACAACCCCTTGGTGGTGGTGAACTGGGAGTACTCAGCAGGGCACTGTCAGATTTCACACTCAGGGACCTCAGGAGTTGATTAATGACTCTTCCGGAAGAGGTGCTGTCTTATATAAAGTAAATGTCAAATAAACCAAAATACTCTTCATAAATCATGCGGAGTAAGGATGCTGCCATTTCCAGTAGCCTGACAAAAATCCCATAATGCATATCAGCTGTCTGGCTTGCTCAATCGAAGAGAAACAAGGTCTCTCCAGGACAAAATCATCAGATATTCACAACTGTCTTTTTTTCTTTTTTTTTTCCCCAGCCTCTTCTTTCTGGCCCCATGCACATTCTTCCTTGATAGAAATTACTAGACCTATGTCCCTTTCCAGTATCCACACCCAGAAGGACCTGGTAGCCTGGCATTTACAGATTGACAGAGCCAATTATATTTTTACTAAAATCAATTCACACTACAGTGTTATCTCAGTTTCCATGTAAGCCCCATTGCGAAATCTCTCTCTGTAACCCACATACCTTAAAGGTATTTTTCTAGGTATCAGCAAAGAGATGAAGGTCTTGGGAAGCTGAGTACAGATATCTCTGAAATCAGAGGAGACCCACTTAAGGCCTCCCATGAAGGGACCTGACAGTTTATGGATGACAAAGGTGGGTGGCTTAGAGGTTACAGTCTATAATCTGCCCAGACTTAGAGAAGGACATGGTGTCCTTCCAAGAACCCGTCCAGCTTCCTTCAACTAAGGAATAACTCTGTCCTTAGAATTGCTAAGGACAAAAGAGCCTATCCTTTTCTCAATTAATTTTATTTATTTGTTTTTCTTCCTGGCTTTATTTTTAAAACTTAGATCCAAGTTAGTTAATATATAGTGTAATAACAATTTCGGGAGTAGAATTTAGTGATTCATCACTTACATATAACACACAGTTCTCACCCCACAAGTGCCCTCCTTAATGCCCATTGCCCATTTAGCCCATCCCCCACCAAACAACACATCTACAACCCTCAGTTTGTTCTCTGTATTGAAGAGTCTCTTAGGGTTTGCCTCTCTCTCTTTTTTTATCTTACTTTTTCCTTAACTTCCCCTATGTTCATCTGTTCTAAACAATTCTATATATGAGTGAAATCATATAATACTTGTCTTTCTCTGACTGACTTACTTTGCTCAGCATAATAGATTCTAGTTCCATCCATGTTGTTGCAAATGGTAAAATTTCATTCTTTTTGATCACCAAATAATATTCCATTGTATATATATATTCCATTGTGTATATATATTCCATTCCAATTATATATAAGTAATATCATATCTTCTTTATCTATTCATCAGTCAATGGGCATTTGGGCCCATTTCCATAATTTAACTATTGTTGATAGTGCTGCTATAAACATTGGAATGCATGTGCAAAAGAGCCTATCCTATCCATTGGTCACTTCCTCTGTTAGGATCACAGCCTGCCTTATCCAGTTTGGTGGGCCTGCCTCCTCCTGGAAGTCCTTCTTTTATACAGAAGAAGCTCTTAGCCCTTTGAAGCCCCATTGCACCACCCCTGAACCTGATCTGTGCTTCCCTCTGTCAACTTTCTTGGATACATATGCCTTTGATGTTGTGTATTTGACATATTGCTCTTCATGGTTTGAGAACCAAACTCCCTTTGTCTGGTAATAAGAAACACATCCTAATGATACATATATTTTATACATACTTATTTGGGGAACATTTATGGTAAGAAAAAATGTTCCTAAAAGACTATTTTAGGAATAAGAGTATTATAATAATACCCTTGTTATTATATTTATTGAGCAGTTGTGTTTAGGTCTGTGGTGGACCCACGAATAAGTAAAAGGCAAGATTCCTCTCCTTAAAGAATTCAGTTTTAAGAGGACACATGACACACATTTAATAAATAATATTGGTTAATTATCTTTAGTGACATGCTCCATTAAAGAGGAAGAAGAGTTCTTGTGTCATTATATTTGGAAACAGAAAAAAAGAAAAAGGCAAATTATGTCTGCTTTTGCCTAAATTCCCTGAATGATGCAAATCAGAGCAGTGTGTCCTGCGTTACACAATTGATTTCTGCTGTCAGTCTCTGAATGTTTCACCATTTTTAAATAACTGGGATAAAAAGCAATATAAAAATCCATTCTGTGACCCATGGATCAAGGAATCATTTGGACTCTCAAGTCTTATTATGAAAGAGAGACAGGTCCTAAAGGTGCGGCAACAAGAGAATTACAAAGCAGGAGGCTAAGACCCTCCCGGAGCCGAAGCACTGATCTCCCGACTCAAGCCTCTTTTATTTTTCTATTTGTCTGATAGCAGCAAGCACATACAAGATAGTATTTGGCATCTTGACAGGTCATGCACCTGCAGCGTATTCCATACTGGGTTATGAGTACATCTGGCGCCAGACAAAACATTCTTATCCCTGGCCTGATGCCCCTATGATGCCCTTCTGGAGAGAATGTGCAGTCCCAGTGGCTTTCCATCCTGGGAATGGAATTGCGTTCAGTTCCTTGCTGCTCTGTCCCTTTCCTTCAGGACATTCCCACGGTGCCTCTGGTTTCTTGTTCTCCAATATTATTTAGGAAATACATTTCAGGGCGCCTGGATAGCTCAGTCGGTTAAACGTCCGACTCTTGATTTCAGCTCAGTTCATGATCTCACATTCATGAGTTTGAGCCCCACATTGGGGTCTACACTGACGGTGCAGAGCCTGCTTGGGATTCTCTCCCTCTCTTTCTCTACCCCTCCTCTGTTCCCTCTCTCTCTCTCTCTCTCAAAATAAATAAATAAACTTTAAAAAAAGGAAAGAAATACATTTCATAAGGCTATTGCTGACAAAGGTAGCAATTCCTCTGGTGGATCTGGGGAAAGAAAATTGAAAACCTTCTGGAAAGGAGTCACCCTTCTCAATGACATTACAAAACATTCATGATTTGTGGGAAGAGGTCAAAATATCAACATTCATAGAAGTTTGGAAAAAGTGGATTTCAACCATCATGGATGATTTTGAAGAGTTCAAGACTTTAGTGGGCAAAGTAGCTGCAGATGTGGTAGAAATAGCAAGAGAACGCAAATCAGAAGTGGAGACTGAGGCTGGGACTGAATTCATGATCAAACTTGAGCAGCTGAGAAGTTGCTTCTTATAGATGAGCACAGAAAGTGATTTCTTGAAATTTCATTTCTTGAAATGAAGATGCTGTGAAGATAGATGAAACGAGAACATGAGATTTAGAATATTATATCAAATTAGCTGAGAAAGAAGCAGCAAGTTTTGAAAGGACTGACTCCAATTTTTGTTTTAATGTTTTATTTATTTCTGAGAGAGAGACAGAGTGAGCAGAGGAGGAGCAGGGAGAGGGAGACACAGAATCTGAAACAGGCTCCAGGCCCTGAGCTGGCTGTCAGCACAGAGCCTGACACGGGGCTTGAACCCACGAACCGTGAGATCATGACCTGAGCCAAAGTCGGACGCTTAACTGACTGAACCACCCAGGTATCCCAGACTGACTCCAGTTTTAAAAGTTCTACTGTGGGTCAAATGCTATCAAACAGCAACGTATGCTTTTGAGAAATCGTTCATGAAAGGAAGAGTCAACTGATGTGATGAATTTCATTGTTACATTATTTTGAGAAATTGCCACAGCCGCCCCTGCTTTCGTCAGCCACCATCCTGGTCAGTCAGCAGACATCAGCATCAAACATTGAGGCAAGACCTTTCACCAGCAAAAAGATGACGTCACTCTGAAAGCTCAGATGAAAGTTAGCATTTTTTACCAATAAAGTATTTTTTAATGAAGAGACTTACTTTTTCTTAGACATCATGCTATTGCACAATTAATAGCATAGCATAAATGTAACTTTTATATGTACTGGGAAACCAAAAAATTAATGTGACTCACTTTATTGTGATATTGACTTTATTGGGATAGTCAGTTTATTGCAGTGCAGTGGTCTGGAAGGGAACTCACAATATCTCTGAAGTACGCCTATAATATGGAAGCAGAAAGAGTTCTAGTGTCTTGCCTGTGCAATATAAAGTTGCTAAATCACACTAATTCTGAGACAGTGCAGAACTATCATTTGAAGTATACATTTTGATAGAACTCTGTGTACCTTCTAAGCATACACAGCTCTCATGAATGTTTCACTTTGTTTTCTGTGAAGAAAATCTCCTAAAAATATTTTTGTTACTGTATGTCATGGATCGCTGGGAGTATGTGCCTGGGAATATATAAAAATCTGATAATCATGTAGATGCTAAGAGCTATGCTTTTGCTGTGAGGATTGTTGTTGTGGAGACTAAAAGAACTTTATATGGGGAAAGTCTACTTTAAAAATCCACGTCCCTATCACAGTCTTTCTTTCAGATTCCAAACATCTCCGTGCAAAGCAAAATTTTCATCCAATTACCTGAATATGCTTGGAATGGATCTTTGGATTTATTTAATATAGTTAAATGTGAAGATGCAAAATACATCTACCCCTTTTTTTTGCCCTTTCAGAATGTGTTTGGACTGACTCCAATGGACTGTTTCACCTTCCACTCTCTTCTTTTACCTCTTGTCCTTCTTTCCAATCCACTTTAGGAAAACCATTTAAGAAAAGAAGAAACAGAAACAGACTAATACACACAGAGAACAAATTGGTGGCAGCCAGAGGGGAGGTGGATGGGGGATAGACGAAATAGATGAAGGGGACTAAGAGGTATAAACTTCCAGTTATAAAACAATTATGTGATGGGGATGAAAAGTACAGCATAGGGAATATAGTCAATAATACTATAATAGCTTTGTATGGTGACAGATGGTGACCATACTTAGCATGGTTAAGAGTCCATACTATACAAAATTGTTGAATCACTATGCAGTGCTGGAAACTAGTATAACATTATATGTCAACTGTACTTCAACTGAAAAATAAAACATACTATTTGCTGACAGCTGATTTAAGGATGCTAACCCAGGTTCAACTACAGGGCATGGAGGTTGACGGACTCATCAAAACAAGTTTCTTACCTAAGACTATGCATTTTTGTCATAGGAATCTAAGAAGCTTTTGCAAAGCTATAGAGCAAAAAGCAGAAGGTACTACTTTCATTGGGTATGGCCCCCGACTCATCGGTCTGTCAGGAGTAGAGGATGCACCCATCTGTGTGAAATGAAAAGCACAGAAGACCAGAAAGAGGCCACAATCAACCATAAAAAGGTGGTAGTGAGCAGGATTGCCATGGCGGCTTATGTACAGACTCTGAAAGTCCATAAATCATGGGAATCAGAGCGTGTAAGACCCCACTTCTGAGGCAATGATTCAGACCTCTTAGAGGAGCCTGCAGTTCCCCTCTGGAAATTCACAATTTCACATCTACGGACATACATGGCACCAGGGTGTCATAAACTAAACTGCAGTGGTTACTTGTCAGCGTTTGCAACCTTTTTACCTACTGCAAGACAAAAACAGCAAAAGTGATATTTTCTTCAAAATAGGCAGAAATTCAAAATGCTTGCAAGGTTCAGGGAGCAAGAATTATGGTGAATTGCTATAGAATCATCCCTTTGGGCTTATCAGACACTCTTCCCTATTATAGTTTTACTAAAGACAAGTATGAGGACTTAAAAAATAATAACTTGCTACCTGGGTGCAAATAGGTTCTTGATATTCAGTAACCTGTTTGAATGTCTTTCTTAAATGGAATACTTTTTTACTTCCAGAAGTAATTTTACTTCAGGAAAATTTTGCTAAATTTTCCTGAGCTCAAATCCTTAGTTAAATGAGCATTTCCATTTTGATATGTAAATTGTCTTTTGTATATGGATCTCTTTTCTTGCTTTGCCAATTTTTTTCATTTAGTGCTGTTTATAAAGAAGATGTTGGATATCAAGGTGCTTACATAGCACTCGATAGAAATCTACATTAAAACGCATACATATTAAAATTAAGTGTTAGGTACCAATTCACAGTCTTAATGAGAGCCTCATTCTAAATGCAGCTCCATTTAAAGCCTTATTTTAGAACATCCTTTTTACCCTAAATGTGGCTCGATTCACATCACATCTTATTTTTGTTTAGAAATTTTCAATCTAAAGCAGAGAACACACAATTAGTTATAATATTTCCCTCAAACACCATTAAAATAAGTTTTTCATATTTGTACAAAGCATATTGATTCATCAATTCAATATTAAAAACATATTTCTTGAGTATCAACTGCACCAAGAACTTAGCCCTGGGAGAATAAAAATGATCAAGACACGGTCTCTGGCCTAAAGAAATGCACAATCGGGGACACCTGGGTGGCTCAGTTCATTGAGCATCCAACTTTGGCTCAGGTCATGATCTCACAGTTTGTAACTTCAAGCCCCACATTAGACTCTGTGCTGACAGCTCACAGTCTGAAGCCTGCTTCCGATTCTGTGTCTCCCCCTCTTTCTCTGCGCCTCCCATGATCATGCTCTGTCTTTCAATGATAATGTTAAAAAAATAAAAAAAAAAAGAAATGCACAATCAAGCAGAGTAGGCAGAAATGTAAATAGGAATTGCTATGCAATAAAAGTGGTGCTATAGTGTGATATATAACTTGATATAACATAGCAGCATACAGTAATATACAAAGCATAGTACAGTGACAACACAGAAGGGACAGATTCTTTATGATTAGGAGTCTAGAGGGTGGTGACATTGTTTCTGGTGAATTACTAAAAGGGAACATGTGTGTTAAATGGTAGGCCCATTATCCACTGCTATAATTTAATCCAAATCAGTGAAGACTCAAGAAAATCTACATTACTCTAGACATTTTTTCCTCAGTTTAGAAAGACCTTTTTGGACTTTGGTCCCCAGTCCTAGGTCTCTGCCTCCAGATGCACTGAAACGAAGCATTTCTTTATATTTCTTTGTTCCTTTCTTGCTGAATTACCTATTTATGGAAATAATTGCCCGTGCCAGTTGCAGAAACAATTCCTTGTCCAACTTGGAAGGCATCTTTTGCTCATCTCAGAGAAGAAATGCTCTTTCAAAATTATTTGGATAGACTTTTTTTTACCTCTAGAGGAGCAGTTCTTTAAACTTAGTTACCTAGAAATCTTCAAATATATGTGTGTTTGGGAAAGGCAAGAAAGATCCCAGAAAATTAGAGCCACTGAACCTCACATGGGCCACAGATGGTTTATATGAAGAATTACAGACAAAACAAATGATTGAAGACCTTTGAATTGAACCCGTTTAAGATTTTATTATATGAAAAACGACGATAAAATCTATAAATTTTCACAAAAATCTTGGGATTTTTTTCATCTCAATGCCTAAGACATACACAAGAAGAAAAGAAACCATTGACATTTAAAGTGGAAAGATAATTCAATCCAGTATTCTCATTTTTAAAATGGAAAACCCAAGGCCTACATTCATAAAATGTACTAGAGAGATGAGCCAGCTAATTGTATACATGCAATTAGACCTCCATCTTTGCTCCCAGTAGAATGTTCTTTCTCCTGCTTCTTTTTATATGAAATCTAGTTCTGGTCCCTATGTTATGGCATCTTTTACCGTTTAGGTCAAAAGATGGTTGTTTTGTCTGCCACTCTTCAATCTTTACCCAAATAACATAGGGCAAAGGGCTCGGGTACATGTGAGTGGTTTCTCTTGGAGCAAGCTGGAATGCACGACAATAGCATCAGTAGTGAATGAGTTAAGAATCTTATAGAAAGGCCACATAGAGACTACTTGGCTTCATGGAGAGCTTCTGGCTCCCATAATTCTCCTTTTTTAATAGGGAAAATATGGGCTAGAGCATAGAAAGCACATAACCACATTGGGCTGAGTATCTAAGGAGCTGAGCTTAGGTGCCAGGATCATCCTGGGAGATGATGGCTTCCAACAGCTGGAAAACTTGGATGCTTGGTCCCATAGAAAGTTGAACTGGGGGTAGCCTCCCGTCTGTGACCTAAAGGGTCCTTTAGTCCTGGGTAGTTCATTGATAGACAATCTGGAGGCCTTCCACAGAATAAATTTCAAATTAAAAGAATTTTAAGAATCCCTTAATTGTATAGATTTTAATGAAGTAACAAGGATAGTTGTCAGGCTTTGGTGACAGACATTGTGTGTGCTAGTTCTTTACATGCATAACTTTTAATCCCCACATCTATCTCAAGGCAGGTTCTATTTTCTCCACATTACAGATTAGAAAACTGAAGTCATTTTCCTAAAGCTTATTAGTGATGGAGCTGAAATCCAAATTCAGATCTATGTTCTTTCCACTTCATGCTATTGTTGGCATTTAGATAACTGTCTTATTTAGCTTATGAAATGTAATTATACTACCTCAGAATATTAGAGCTGAAGATCAGTGCTTTTCAACCTGCAGTGTACATAAGAATCTTCTAGGAGCAGGTTGGAATGCAAATTCAAATTCAGTGGATCGTGGGTGGGCCCTGAGTCTCTGCATTTCTCACAAGATCCCAAGTCAAGCTCATGCTTTTTCTCTCAGAACCACACTTCGAGCAGAAAAGTATAAAGTGGAAGCTCCTGGGTGGCTCTGTCGGTTAAGTGTCCAAATTCAGCTCAGGTCCCGATCTCATAATTTATTGTGAGTTTGAGCCCACATTAGGCTGTCTGCTGTCAGCACAGAGCCCATTTCAGATACTCTGCCTCCCTCTCTTTGTGTCCTTCCCCTGGTCGCTCTCTCCTCTCTCTCAAAAGGAAGGAAGGAAGGAAGGAAGGAAGGAAAGAAAGGAAGGAAGAAAGAAAATGTATAAAGTGTCTTATGGATAACCTAGTCTAACTCTGTCATTCTATGAGATTTAAGTTCTAGAAAAGTAGAGATACTATCAATAATAAATAAAGAGTAGTTATGCCTCATTTTTATCATATTAATAGCAATTTTCAAGCAGGCGTATTTTTTTAGAATAACACATTAAGTTCTTTGAGGAAAAGACTTTATATATTTCATATGTATATGTATATATCTTGTATATGTATGTATATATATGTAATATATATACATCTTTTGTACATCTTTTGTATATATATTCTTTATGTAATATATATACATATATACACAGTGTGTGTGTATATATATATATAATCTTTTGTATATGTATATGCGAAACTGACAGACTTCATTCTAAAAACTGAAGTTTCCAAGCATCAAGAGAGACATATGCTCATTGGTCAATGTCAGCCTAGAGCACCCACCTTGCCTCCCGACCTCCAGTGGTGACCTTCAGCCCAGCTCCCATCAAAGATTCTACAGTTGTAGTTGCACCATTGAGGGAAAGATGTCCTTCACATGTCCTTTCATGGCCCAGATGAAGTGAGCCCCAGCACCTTTGAATGCAGTGTGGTATTTGATGGCCACGGGGGCTATGGAAAGAGGAATATGAACAAGAGTCACATGCGTGACTTCTGAAAGCCCTTCCCATCAGCCCGCAGGTAGAGCCACAGCCTCTGCACAACAGACTGCTCATTAATGCAGGAAGCTCCAGTCATCAGTCCTCAGGACCTGCTCTTTGTTTACTGAGTTGAAGAACAGTGAAATAAAAGAGGCATGGGAAACGGGGAGCAAGTTGGAAGACCAGCCCTGATCAATTGCCCCTGAGACTGAAAGCTGAATAAGCACAATACTGCGTCTGATGGGAAGGAAAAGCTATGCAAGTTTACTGGAAAAGAAAGAATGACTAAAAGCGAGCCAACAGAAGAAGTGCCCGTGAAGTCCCCACTTCACGGACAGGCCATTGTCTGAGAGAGATGAGACTGGCAAAAAAATTAAGGAGTTGTCATGTTCTGGCTTTCTTTCAGAATGGCAGTGGGTCTAAAAGGGACTTCAAGCCCTCTGGGAAACAAACACTTTGCCTTGTTCATATGTGTTGATGCCAGGTATTAAAGAAGAACTCTTATGGCCAAGAAAACAAAGAATAGTCCAAAACACCATCCAGTCATACCTATATCTCTGTCTAACTGTGACTGCAGAGATGAACCATAAAAACAATAGCTTGGTAACATGAAGTAAGAAAAAATGACATAGTTCACTTAATAAGTATTTATTAAATTCCTTCTTTGTCCCCGACATTTTCCTGGGTGCTAGGGATACAGGAATAAATCAGTTTCTTCACTCATGAAGAACACCAGGGAAGGAGATTACTACTACTGGTAACAAAACATAAATATCACATACTTAATAAAATGTCTGGCTACAGATGCTATACAAAGAAACAGGTCAAGATGAGAGGAAAGAAACTAAAGAGAAGTTCTGTTTTACATAGAGTAGGCAGAGGGGCTTTCTCAAGAAGCAATCTGTGAGCAGAGATGTGAATTAAATGAGTAAAAGAAAGAAAAACTTAGAGGCAAAGGACTATGTTTGTGTTCTTTACTTGAAAAATATATTACAATCTGCTCTCAGCTGCTTTGGAATAAAGCCCGAGTGAAAATTCTTTGCAAGTACATGACCGAGTTCATGAACTTGTTCTTTCAAAATGCCAGTTACAGAAAGCATGTTATGCGCCAGACACGGTGCTAAGTGGGTGAGGGCCTTATCTCCTGTAATCCTCACAGGTTTACAAGGGCGATGTCATGCTCCTCATTTTACAGATGAGGTGACTGAGACCCATGAGGTTAAGAAAGCAGTCCAAGGTCCTCAAAAGCAAGTGGCAGGCGAAGATTCAGTCCTCGGTCTGTCCACTTGACGTGACCTCCACACATCCTCCCTCAGTTGGAATGCCTCTGTACCACTGAGTTTGAAAATCATCTCGTCTTCATGCTGCCAACAACCTGAAACAACCTGTTAGACGTCCTTCTCTTTCTCCCTCTACACAAACTCATTTTGTAATGAGGGTCCTCTGTCTGGTTTTCTCCCCACACGTAGTCAGGACTCCATCGTACTAGGTGGTGGTAGGGAAATACTGACCAAGAATGGCCTGGACCAACCATCTGGTCATGCAAGTGAAGTGGGGCGAGCCTCAGAAGAACAAGTGACATTGACCATCAGGTTGAATTTCATATAGAAATCAGTCAGGGAATAAAGGATTTAGTGGGCAAAATACAGAACCTGGCTAGCTAGAAATATTTAGGGCAGTGTTAACAGGAACTGAGAATGTCAGGGAGAGGTCTGACCACCCAGAGATTGTTTTCTGTTCTCCATTCACACGTTGTTGGTGGTGCAAGGCTTCAGCCCAGCACTGTGCAGGGTCCCTCAGGAATAAGAAGATCTCTGGGGATCACTGCCCTTGGCAGGGGAAAGGGACACATCCTAAGGATTCTCTAGTGACTTTGTTCCTGTGAGCTGATTCCAGGGAACCTCTTGATTTGGCAGTTAAGCACTTATACATTTTCACTCATTTTTCCATCTAAGGAATAAAAGTTAATACAAGGGAAACCTAACAAGGAGCTTGCACCTTTTACAGTGGTTTTATAGTCACCGTTATCTTTATCGTGAAACATAAACCTCAAACTTGACATCATCTATGCTGTCTGTACTTAGGGCGAAGAAAGTAATCAAATGAAGGGTGCAGAAACAACACTGTACGGTTATGATACATAGGGAAAATAGTCCTAGCCTGAGGTTTATTAACCAGCTTGGTTTTGTTTTATGTTGTGTATGGTGCAAGTTAAGTTTGTATGTGAGGATCCAGAAAAAAATAAGACATAAAAAAATGCAATAACCTGGATAAGGACAAGAGATCTTAAGTTATGTTAGTGGAAAGAGTAGCAAAGACACCTAGAACTTCTAATAAAATACAGCAAATAATGCACTACTGATTCCCAGAAATTAGGGAGAAGAAGGCCTCTACAGAAAATAAGGCTAAAGTACATAGAGGAAGCTCTATATCAAATATTTTTATATCCTCCCATAAACTTTCAATTTGAAGTATTTTTTTGAATGTCATTTCTGTGATGAAAATGTTTAATTAATGGCTGATGGACTCATCCGTAAATTTGATTAATGTTCTAGCCAATTCTGTTGGTGTCTTTTCCCCTCTGTATCTTTGGCCAGCACTGGTCCATGAGACATCAGCACAAGAAGAAGCTGAGAACTGAGACA
Source organism: Crocuta crocuta (assembly GCF_008692635.1). NCBI lineage: Eukaryota > Metazoa > Chordata > Mammalia > Carnivora > Hyaenidae > Crocuta > Crocuta crocuta. The sequence goes on from NW_027530179.1 coordinate 1,228,099, forward strand.
ATAAGAACCAAATGATACTAACTGCTCAGAAAAACAAAACAAATAACTAGATAGGAAAGCACAGGTAATAGGAGCTACCAGAAATGGTGTTAGCAGCAGTCAAGAAGATATATGCAGGTAACAAACGAATCTCAGTAGGACTCTTGACTGTAATCAGCAATAAAAGCAAAAAGAATCCTTGTTTAGGCTGTCAAACCAGTAACAAGAATGGCACTTGACACTAAGTCTAAGTGCCCTCTCAATTTAGGGGACCCTTATATGTCTTTGCTTCAGAGGCCTGTTGTAGATGAGCTGAGCCTGCTAGCAAAGGACTGGCTGGCTGCAAACACGAGCATGTAGTTCATTGCATGAGGGCACCCAGCCAAAGGAGTAAGGAGGGATTGAAATTCAGCCCAGGATCTGCCTGCCAAACCATATGCTCTCTGTGGGATTGGATCCAGCAGAGGAAGTACCTTCTTCTAATTCCCACAGTCATGAACCGGCGGAATTTTAGCCACCTTGAGGATTGCCTCTTTCTGTTTCCTACAGTGGGTCCAGTTAGGCTAGTGAAGGTCTTGGGGAAGGAAAGTGGGCACGTATACCCAGAGTGGGAAAGTGGTGGTGAAGAAAAAGAAGAATGGAGAATGGTAGAATGGAAAAGAAATGGGAGGGAAAAGGAGTCAGAGGGAAGGGATCAAGTCAAGGTACTACATCTAGCATTTCTGTTTAAATAAGTTTCTTTTATAGTTTCTTCCAACAACTATTTTGCAGTGAAGGGGTTTCTCAAACTAACATTCTTTTGAGAATGAAGATTGGATTCAGTGTCTACATTAATTAAGATTAAGCTTAGCTCTGAGAGACAGAAGTCTGTCAAATAGCAACTTAAAAATAAGAATCTATTCTTCTCTCACATAAAAGTTTTGATGCAAACAGTCCAGCACTGGCATGGACTGTCACTGTCCTGGCATCTAGAAGCCATTTTGTTTCCACGGGGTCCAGTACAGAATATGCCCTTCTTCTCACAGTCCAAGACAGAGATTCAGCCATCATATGCATGTTTTAAGCATCAAGATGGAAGGAGTTTGTAAGGAATCCATGTCACTGCCTCTTAAAGAAATTTCCCAGAAGCTGCTATACCATATTTCCACCAATATACCATTGGCTAGAATTTAGTCTTGTATCTACTACTAGCTACAAGAAGGGCCAGGAAATGTATTATTTCAAGCAGCCTAATGCATAGCTAAAAGCTAGGGGCTTGAAGAGGGGAAAATTTATATTTGGGTGGGAAAATAATATCTTCTAACACAGACCAAAAAAATGATATTGGAAAACAAAGTTCAAGGATATGGCAAATTGACAGAAGAGAAATATAACTGGGTAAAAACTAGGAGGGCAAAAGTGTAATATACTATACTTTAAAGGAATGTAAATTAAAACAGGGGAATGACTCCTGTTTTAATTAATTAATTTAATTAATTAATTTCTCCTATCAAATTAACCCTCCGAAAAGAAATGAAATTGCCAAGTAATTTATAGAAATGTGCAATAGCTAACAATAATTATCTTGGAAGAGTGGAACTACAAATAATTTGTTTTTTCAGAAGAGCTTGTCTGAAATTCAGAGTAGTAACAATAATAATCTTTTCTTTAAATGTTAGCCAGACTTGTTTTTTTCACTCTTCCTCTTCATTTCACTTTTGCAGCAGACTATTTTAGTCCTCATCTCAGTGAACCTAAACTGAGAGTATGGTAAATGGAATTACACCTCAGTGATCACCTTTTTTCTTTCCTCTTTCTATAATCTCAAAAACAATCAACAGAAGCTATTTAGAACTTCAAAGGTTCCTAGTCCACTTGTCCTGTTCTTTTCTTTGACACTTGGATGGGAGCCATCATTCTCTTAGAAACAGAGTTTCAGCTAAAACCTATGTGTCTACCCAAGGTCTAATTCTTCACATGTGTTAACTTGCTTGTCCAGGCTCACATCTTCCTCATATTCCTCTCTAACATGGTGTGTGTGTGTGTGTGTGTGTGTGTGTGTGTGTATCTTTATAAGTGTTGTGAATCTCAACAGAAGACATTGGTAACAAATGGGCAGGCATATGAGAAACAACCTTTTCTGTGGACAAGTATTGTGAATGCAAATGTTGGTTAAGTCCACATGATCTGTTGGATGATGATAAGTCCACACGATCTGTTGGATGATGATATCAAAATTTATCTTCAGCTCTTCCCTCTCCTCTGGGATATAGATTCATGTATCCAAAATTGGAAATATATCCATTTCAATGTCTAATTAGATATCTAAAAATGTATCCTAGCCCAAATAGAATGTTTGATTTCCCCCACCCTGGATACACTTGCCCCTTCCCAGTCTCCCCACCAAACGCCCACAGTTAATGTAATTGTGAGCCACATAGTTGCTCAAGTAGAAATCCTAAAGAGTTATTTCTTGTTTTGTTTATATCCTTGTTATCTCCATCGCATCCATCAGTAAGTCTTGTTTGCTCCGCTTTCTAATTATATCCCAAATCCAATCGCTTCACCCTGCCTCCAGTGGTACGTTTGGTCCAAGCCACTGTCATTTCTTGTTCAGACCACCATAGTAGCTGTCTGTATCAATCAGGTTAGGCTGACCGCTTTAGCAAACAATACCCAAACTTCAGTGACTCACCACAAATAAAAGATTATTTCTAGTGGGGAGACTCTGCTCTATACAGCCATTCAGGGACCAGATACATTCAAGTAGTGGCTCCACCATCACCCAAGTCCTCTGAGTGCATCATCCAACCCATAGACAAGGGATGAGAGAACTCATGGAGATTCACAGAAGTGTTAGGGTTCGGGCCTTAAAGTGGCCTACATCATTTCCACTCATATCTCATTGGCTAGAAGGCAGTTACATGGCCCCACCCAACCACAAGGGAGACTGGGTAATGTAGACTTCCTGACTGGCCAGGAGGAAAATAAAACATGCTTTTGTCACACCTATTTTCTACTTCCACAACAGTTAGAGCATCTTTTCAAATCAATTAGAATTCAGAGCATATCACTGCCCTGTTTAAAGCTTTCCAATACCTGCCCACTGTGATGACATCAAAATGCAAACTTGTTACCCTGGTTACAAAATCACTCGTAATCAGGACACACTTATGTGTCCCTCTGACCTTGGATGCTTCATCACTTCCTTCTGTTTACTATTTTCTGATGCCCTCAGCAACTCTAAGCTTCTTCTTGGCTTGAGGCTTTGACACAATGCTGGCCCCATCCACTAGACCACTTTTCTTCCATACATTTCGATATTTAACTACCTCTAAAATCATTCTGAATTTAGGTTAATTATCATTTCCTCACAGAGGCTGTCCATAATTAATTCATTAAAAGCAGTGCCCCCTCCAGGTACCTATCACCTCACTAAGAGATTATTACTATGTGCCATTTTGTTTATGGCATTTATAATTATGAGATATTATTGTATTTATTTATTATCTGAAGCTCTTTACTCTATCAAGAGCAGGGACCTGGTATATTTTGTTCACTGTCAACTCCATCATTAGAACAGTGACTGATTTAGGTTATGCATAAAATATCAATTTGTTGAATGAATGAATGAATGAACAAAACATATTTCACTTGGATATGAGTTTGGGTTCAGCTGTTATAAAAGGAACCCAAAATAATGAATCTTAAATATGAGTAAGCCTATTTCTCTCACAAGTAAATAATTCTGGTATAACAACTTGTATTTACACATTTTATATACCAGTTTCATACTCAAAGTTCCAGATCCCTTCTTCCTTGTTTTCCCTAATCCAAGTCATCCACCATAGCTCTGCATTCTAGCCAGCAGGTGGGAATAAATAGGGTTCAACTTTTTATATCCAGACTAAGAAGTGGAACACACCATTTCCTCTTACATTCCATTGCTCGGAACTTAGTGATGTAGTCACACCCAATTGTAAGAGTAGATGAAAAATTCATACTTAATCTGAGTAGCTATGTGCCAAGATGAAAAATTGGGGTTCTGTTATTAGAGAAAATGGGGAGATGCCCCAGTAGAAAACTGAAATCTTCGCGACAATACTTGAAGTGATTTTTTTTTCCATTTAAAATTTTCTGAGAGAAAAAATGCCAGTGAAAAGAATTGAACCTTCAGGAGGAAATGACCTCTACAATATTTGCAACAATTAAATATATTTATAGCTAGCCAAGTACAAAAACTGTGCAAATATTCTAACATTAACAAAAAATCCCTTTTCATTTAATAATTTGTAATATCTTAGCAAAATCAGCGTAGGTCAATCTGTGTCCCAGTTCTGATTCAGCTTCTCTGGCATTCGGTTGCCCTGTTTCCTGTGTCTTGCTCACTCCTACATCCCACACAGTGTTATTTCCCCAGGCTGATCTGGATCTTTCTGGTTTAGAACTAATGAACTGATTGTCAAAAACAAACTCTCAATTTCAGGTTGAATCTTTGAAATTCAAAAGCATTGTGTCTTTATTACTACATTGATTTTTCCCCCAATGGTCTTTCCACTGTCTTAGCTACTTCTTTTCCTTCTTGGCACTAATCTGTGCAAGTTCCAAATTTGAAAGAGTGGCTTTCTGATACAGATATGAACATTCTTGGGTTTTATTTTTAATATTTATTTATTTTTTAATATTTATTTATTTTTGCAAGTCGGGGAAGGCATCTATGCTGATAGGCTGACAGCAGCGAGCCCGATGTGGGCTCGAACCCATGAACCATGAGATCATGACCTGAGCCGAAGTCGATGCTTAACTGAATGAGCTGCCCAGGAGCTCCAAGTATCAACATTCTTAACTCCAAATGCCTGTGGGTGCCATCTGGAGGGGGTTCCTGGATTTCGTGTGGAAAAGGTAACTCTAGGTTGAGTCGAGGCTAGAAAATGTGTACTGTGGGGACGCCTCAGTGGCTCAGTCAGTTGAATGTCCAACTCTTGATTTTGGCTCAGGTCGTGATCCCAGGGTCGTGGGATGGAGTTTGGTACTGGGCTCGTGCTGAGCATGGAGCCTGCTTAAGACACACACTCTCTGTCTCTCTCTCTCTCCCCCTGTGCCCCTCTCCCCCACTCATGCTCTCTCTCTCTCTCTCTCTCAAATAAAAAATAAAAGTGTGCTATGAAGTTCTTTCCTCCACTCAGTTTTTCCTGTCTCCCTCTGGTCCAGATCCTGTCCTGTCCAGCACCCCTATTCACACCCAGTCACGATTTGTCTTTACTGCAGCAGCAACTTAAAATTTACTCCTTGAGATAAAAGTCTTCTCAACTTTGAATTTTGGCTTGTCTACTTCATCTACATTTTTTAAATATTTTATTTATTTTTGAGAGAGAGATAGAGACAGCATGAGCAGGGGAGGACAGCATGAGAGGGAGGCACAGAATCTGAAACAGGCTCCAGGCTCTGAGCTAGCTGTCAGCACAGAGCCCAATGCGGGGCTCAAACCCACGAACCGTGAGATCATGACCTGAGCCGAAGTCGGACGCTCAACCGACTGAACCAGCCAGGCGCCCCGACTTCATCTACATTTTTAATGGTTACAACTCTGTTACCATCTTGTTACTTGGATTTACTTATTTTCCCCCTGTGAATGGCTTCGGCACTATCGGAAATAAATTTTCAGGCATGTCTGTCTTCAAAAAAGTTGGATGAGATCCCTGCAGATAAATTTTTCAAACTTCTAANGCTGGCTCAGTCAATAGAGCATCTGACCCTTGATCTCAGGGTCAGAAGTTCAAGCCCCACATTGAGCATGGAGCCTACTTAAAAATGAAGAGAAGAGAGAGAAGAGAAGAGAAGAGAAGAGAAGAGAAGAGAAGAGAAGAGAAGAGAAGAGAAGAGAAGAGAGAATAGAAGAGAATAGAATAGAATAGATAAAATAAAACATATATACTGTATATTCCTTTGGCACTCACAAGCCTCTGAAACTCTTTTCTCCAGCAAATGTCTCAATTTTTTTAAGTTTGAGAAAATTTATAATGGAACATAGTAGTAAAATCAAGTGTTCGCTTCAATTTTGGTTGATGATCTAAAGGGATTATGGCATCCTTAAAGAAGGAAGTCTAACAAGAAAACCTTCTGAGCCCAACACACTGTAGTTTATAGAATGATGTGTTCTTTCACATCTGCCTACTTGATCATATGCATTCATCTGTGTTTGTTATAGTCTTTGCCTGTGTCACGGATGCATTTTCATCAGCTTGGCTTTGTTATTTGGACTGTGTAGGCCAGCTGTTGATGTATACAGGCTTAAAACATGACCTTGAGTTAACTTCTTTGTAGCCTAGGCATTTTGGAAGGAACGACAAATTCTTTTATCCTAAGGCATTGAAAACATAAGACTGTTTTACCCAAAAGTAGTATTATAGAAAAAATTAGAATAAAATGAATTCTGAATACAGTCAGGGTTTTAAATGCAGAGTTGTTCACCATTTGTTGTTTTATATTGTAGTTTTAGCTCAGAGAAGGAGACTTTACAAAGATGAACAACTGTATTTTATTTAAATTCAATTATTTTTAAATTAGATAATTTCTTCAAATGATATGTGGAGGAATGCCAACTCAGGAGAATATAAATTCAAAGTGGTTATATTTTTCTCCAATTAGTGCTGTCAACTTGAGCCTTAATTTTGGACAGATTTCATGATTTCAGGTCAATTTTAGGTATTAAAATTCAGCTTGTTTCACTATGAATCTAATTTCCTGTCCCATTAGCTATCATCTACTAATTGTGGGAAGGGGCATGGTATACTCTTCCCCTTCTACCCTTCTAACCCCTCAGGGGGTGTGTGTGTGTCTGTATGTGTGTGGTGATGGGGGGTGAGTAAGAAGGTTTAGTGCAGAGACACCTGCTTTTGCTCCCTCTTCCAGAATAGGAATGGAGAAGAGAAATTAGGAGGGGCAGATCTTCTTACGCAACTAATTACATGTAAGTAGTGGGGCAGAAGACATCTTGCTCGGTCTCAAGATGGTCCCACTTATTGCCAAAAGCCCTCACAGTTGTGGTGGTCTCCACACAGATAATGGAGGTGATTTGCTGAGGATCACCTCAAAGAAGGTTGACAGCATCTCCCTTCAGTCTCACGTATAGGTTCCTAGGTGAGCTATAGTCTCCCTTGACTAGTTTATGCCTTGGTTGCCTGTGTCCTGTCTCCTCAGTTACCTATCCTGCAACTTCCATGGACCTAGAGGGATTGCTAATGTCTCCACCTACTCAAGGAACTACAAGAACCCACAGGAAGTTGCCACAACCCTTTACTCCCAAGCCACACTACACTTCAGTCCCTTGTCATTTGCTGGTGTCAGCCACTCCAGCAGCCTTCCAGTACCTTGTGGAATTCACAGCCACCAGGCTCTTTGTTCACTGTCACAACTGCAGGACATGCACACGTCACACTCTCCCAAGAAGCCTCTCACCATGCACTGGATGAGAACACTAGAATGGGCTTCAGGGTTTGTGGCTCTGAAATCTTCCAGCTGGTCTGTGTAAAGGATTCCTTTGGAAAACCACCACCCGCTCCCCCTGAAAATTCCCCACCTTCTTTCTTGAGCTTAGACACTCAATTGTCTTCTTTCAGACTGTGTGACTGTTTTTGTATAAGTTAGTGGGGATATCAGGGTGTTTTGTGCTTCTTTGTCCTAATACGGAGCAATTCGGAGGCAACGGACAAAGTCCCAATCTTTGTTTCTAACAAACATAGTACTATTGCCTCTTGAACAACGTGAGGGTTAGAGGTGCTGACCCCATGCACAGCTGAAAATCCACATATAGCTTTTGACTTTCCCAAAACTTAGTTACTAATAGCTTACTATTGACTGGAAGCCCTACTGATAACATAAACAGTTGACTAATGCATATTTTGTATGTTATATATATATTATATACTATCTATATAAAAGTAAGCTAGAGAAAAGAAAATGTTAGTAAGAAAACCATAAGGAAGAGAAAATACATTTACAGTACTGTATTGTATTTATCCAAAAAAAAAAAAATCCACATACAAGTGGACCTGCACAGTTCAAACCCTTGTTATTTAAAGGTCAACTATAATTATAAAGGCTGAGCACTATAATTTTATTATCAGATTCATTACAAATAGAATGTTTCAAGTAGCCTGACTTCCTTTTAACTTTCACTCTTCTTTTGACTTTAGTTTTTCTGTATGCAAAAAGTACCTCCCCTATATCTTTTATAAGTCTTTGCTTCCAGAACCCTCTGGAAACTTTCCACAAATTTAGTTTAGAAGTGATGTAACTATTACGCCACTATTAAAGCTGCTTAGGACTCTCCATGCCAACTGATCATTGTCCTCTGTAAATGGGCATTGTCATCCTCTTGATGTGGTCTCCATAAAGAATTTTTCTCTGTGTTGGCATAAAATTGAATTCTGACTATGCTTCAAGAATGGCAAATGTTACAATGTAAACCTAATACACAAATCAACACACCTAGTAATTTTTAAAATGACAAGGGACTAAGTATGCCATTTTCTTAAATAAATAAGAGCTTAAAGATTTAACATCAGCTTTTAAAATCCATATTGACAAGCATTTTGGAGAGCCTGAGGCAACCCTCTTCATGGTTTTACCTTTTCAGCAGAGAAGTAGTAAAAAAGCTGTGGCATTTAATTAGGTTTCTTTTCCATGGAATTACCACTGTAAACCTTTTAATATGGATGCTTAATCACCTCCTTAGGCAGATATTATTTCATTGCCCCAAATCTGAAATGAATCTAGTAAAGTTTCAAGAAGTAGCTTTGAGGAATTTTGACAAAGTGGATGAGAGGAGAAAGAAAAAAGAACCTCATGATAAATAATGCATCATTTTCATGTGTTCTTTAGACTGGTTGCTGCAATAGTCCTTCTTTTTTTCCTTCTTTCTTTCCTCTATTGATTTACATGACTGTATTAGTCAGTGTTCGCCAAAGAAACAGAACCAGTATATAGATACAGTCGATCCTTGAATGATGCAGGGTTTAGGGGTGTTGGGGTGCAGACCAAAGGGGTTTCTTCTATTTTTATCTTCACCAGTCTTGTCCGGAACTTACAACCTTGTCCCCACAATGAGTCATGATTTCATCTTATTAAGCACCAGTTCACCATGAAAGTGCAAAACCTTTTCTCTCAGTTCTTCTGTTTTACTAGAGAAAAAAAAGAAAAAGGTTGTTTAAAAAAAAAAAGAGAGCAGAGCATTGCTTCAGTTTTTGGCAATGATAATTGGGACTACAGGTCACCTAGATTGAAAAGAAGCTAAATAGTGTGAAATACTTGTCCTCATTAGAAGAATGAGTAAGATTTTCCTTGGTGGGGAAAGTCATAAGAAACAGTGTCCCAGTGGGGAGCATCATAAAATGAAGTTCATGGAACATATACCACCAGGATCCTCCACTAATAATAAAGTCTACTTGTGCCAAGTAGAAGAATGGAAACTCATTGAAACAGACAGGAGCTGAGTTAATTATCACTTACTGGAGAAGCCATTGTTTTGCAAAACTGTGCTTGCTGAGTCTGAGGTTTAGTTCACTAGTGGGCAAAGCTTCTTGCCTTTCTTTGGAAAATTTACAGAACAGACATCCCAAATTATAGCAACTGATGATAAAATATAAGAGTTTAAATATGAAATAGAAGAGTTTAAATATAACCAAAGGCTATGCCTAGAAATTCTTGGTAAATCACTGAGTGTGTGTAACAATTTCTAAATAGACAATAAATGAAATTGCATTTGAGACAGTTTGTAATCGTATCACCTCCAACACAATCTACCTAACTATCTCAAACAGGGAATTTAATACAGGGGATTAGGTACAAAGATCCTGGAAAAACTAGAAGATCAAAAGCAGAAGGAAGAGCCTGGAGGGGCAAAAAGTAGGAAGGTGTGATACCCAGAGATGAGAGGATGCTAGTATTTCTGGGCTGTAGCCACAAGCTTACACTTTGGTGGGGTTACCATGGTTGATCCTGGATCTCCCACAATTTCCACCTTGATCAGGGCTGAAACCATGGCCTGAAACCACCCTGACAGCTGTCATTTCTGTAGCCACTTTTGTCTTGTCACTTCTACTACTGGAAAACAACCACCAGAAACCATAAAGAAGGAGAAATCTACTTCTCCCCTTCTTCTTTCCATTCTTCCACTAGTGCCTCTGTTTCTATTAATTCAGTTTTTTTATATTGTGTATAAGCGAGATCATGCACTGTTTGTCTTTCTCTCTCTGACTTATTTCACTTAGCATTATACCCTCTAGGTCCACCATGCTGTTAAACATGGAGATTTTCTTCCTTTTATGGTTGAATAATGTTCCATTAAATATCCATATCTCGATCTATGCACATACCACATTTACTTTATCCATTCATCCATCAACAGACACTTAGGCTGTTAGCATGGATTGTTCAGTAATAGAATTCTTGCTTGTGTGATTTCTAAATATTGAATTGCCTCAAGGTTCAGCCCAAAGATTTCTTTGATATTTCTCTGTATTTATTCCTCAGATCCCATCCAGTCCTTTGACCATTTATATATTCATTAGTCCTAGAATTAATCATTAGCCTATTCTTTTCTCCTGAATGTGATGCACATCTCCAAATGCCTACCCGGCACTGGACTCAGATGTCTGTGAGGCATCTCAAATTTAACATGCCCAAAATCAAACTCAATTTCTCCCCACCCAGGTAACCCCCTCCAGCCTTATCATATCTTTCCCAGCTCAGCGTCATCATTATGCATGTGGTCGATAAGGCTCAAAACATTGACTACCTTCTTTCACACCCCACATCCAATCTATCAGCAAATTTTATTGGCCTCATCCTCAAATACCCTCTGTATCTGCCATGTCTCACCATCTCTACCTCTCTTATCTTAGTCTGAAGTACTACAATATTCTACCATGGCCTCCTTGTTGGGCTCCCTGCATATACTCCTCCCAAAGTCATCAACTCAAGTTATTCTGTCCAATGATTCTGACCGCCTCTATCATACCTTACACAACCCTATATGATCTGGCCCCTGTTAACTCTCTGACCAACTTTTCTATAGCTCTCTTCCCTCCATATCATGCTCTAACAATACTGGTCTTTTTGCTGTTACTCCAGTATGCCAAGCATGTTTCCACCTAGAGTCCAAAACAATTGCTGTGCCCAGAAAATTCTCCCCTAAAACATTATCATGGTTTATATCCTCATCTCATCCAAGTCCCTTTCCCCAAACCACCTTCCCAGAGAGGCCTTTCCTGGCCACTATATCAATAACAGCATCCTCTTCCCTCTCAGTTCCCTTACCAGTTACATTTCATAGCGCTTTGTCAGGGGAGGTCCAACATGGGAAAAGGGGCCCACACTAAGTGTTCCAAAAGAAGAACTATAATATAAGGAAGTAGAAACAAAGCTGTTGAAAGAAAGCAGCACAAAGATTAGGAAGAACAGGCTGTGCGACCCTTGGAGCTAAAGGAAGAAAGTAAGAAGATGGTATCACCAGAGCCCAAGAGCTGCCCTTGAAAGGATGATAAAGGGTAAAGAGTAGATTCTCAAAGTCGCTTACATAGAGAAGAGAAATGGCTTATATAAAACTGATACATCCATTGTATGATGCACTGCCTGAAACAGAGAAAAGAGAGGAGAAATGCCAAGGATTTTCCCTTCCTCTTGCCCCCTACTCTCTTCTGAGAGCTTCCTTCTGTCCCAAACCAGCATAGGACAAGGGGCCCTCAGAAATGTATTTTCCAGAAGAAGGACTGAGAATGGACCCTACAGCAGTGAGCAGTGAGCAAGTGACCACCGCAAATATTAATCACCACTTGACTTTATTAGTGCATTCAACTACTTATTGTTGTTGTTAAATGTCTGCCTTTCCCATTAGAACATAAGCCTTATAATATGTAATTTGTCAATTTTGGTCTCTGGAACACTGCACTGTGAATACATATTTATACATAAGTGGGGGGTGTTTACTTTCAAATCAAAACATTTAGGACATACCCTTCTATCCAAAGTCTCAGTGAAGGTCTTATCTTTCTTCAAAACCTCTTAATATCTTGAAGCACATAATTATCCTGACCAAGAGAGAAGACTACATATCTCTTAGAATAAGGGACATTTAGGGAAGGGAGACTAAGAGTTGAGAGAGAAGGCTGTGAATAAAGCCGTACTGGAAAGTAGAAAACGTGTAGAGTCACAATGAGTTTGCAGCTCACACGGGATATCTTATTTTTGAGAATGAGAAGAATTTCTAGTACAACTAAAAGAATGTATTTTTCAAACACATGGGAGAAAAACATGTAGGAAGAGAAAATTGACTTAGACTGGAAAGCTTTTTCTAAAGGGTTTTATCAAGTAAAAAGTTTGATTTAGATTAGTTAGGGGGAAGTAGAGAAGAAAATAAACTCTCTGACAAATGAGAAATAAAACTTTGCTTTTAGGAACATAAATATTCACAAGCAGTATGTCGTGTCTCTGAGCTATGATTGTCCACACTATACAGGACTGGTGAACTCAAGTCTGAACTGCTGCCTTCACTGTCCTGTGGAGGGGGCTTTGAGTAGCTTCAGAGGGCAGCAGACATCTTGGGACAGGTAAGACAGGAGGTGAAAGGTATCTCCTCTACTAGCCCATAATTTCATAGAGTGAATAAATGATAAAAACAGAACACCAGATATTAGTTAATTAAGCAAAATGACACACTGCCGAAATCTGCAACCAAAAACGTCTAGAGAAAATGGAAGTGCTTTGCACATTCAATAAAAGGCAATGGTAGGAGTGCCAGTATCTTAACTATCCCCCACTCAGGGCTCACTGCTTCTGGTCAGATTTCATGAATATCAATTAGTTATTAATTAACTCCTAAAAGCAGCTAGTTACGAAAACATTTACTTACATTTTAATAGCAGCTTCTTTCAGAATGCCCCCAAAACATTGGCGATAGAAGCTTAAGATACAAACTTGGCATTTCTCAGGCTAGGTCAGAGCCAGGGGACTAGACATGTACATTAGCCAGCATTCTTCACAGACACCGAATCAATAATATATACATATATGATTTATTATAGGAATGGCTCACATGATTATGGAGTCTCTCCACATTCTGTCATCTGCAGGTAGGAGAACCCAAGAAACCAGAAAAGCTCTCGTGGTATAATTCCACCCAAATCCAAAGGTTCAAGAATTAAGAGACTCATGGTATAGATGCTGGTCTGAGTTTGAAGATTTGCCTAAGGTCAGGAAAAGTTGGATGCCTTACCTCAAGCAGAGAGACTTCCTGGAGTATGTCATCTAGAGAATGTAACTGCTAGTTGACCTGAAGCAAAACCCAAGCAAATGGAGACTCCTTACCCCCTCCCCTGTCCTTGGAATGTACGTTTCCTTACTAGTAGTCATTTCAAGGACATAACCTTGAGTAGGGGCGCCTGGGTGGCTTAGTCGGTTAAGCGTCCGACTTTCCGACTTTCGCTTAGGTCATGATCTCGNATACTAGTAGTCATTTCAAGGACATAACCTTGAGTAAACAGGTGTCATTGAGATAGTCCAGGCTGTTTTTGTGGCTGAACTCAGTTAAGGCCTCTATATAAACTTTTAAGATTCTGTGAGGGTGAGTATAGAGATCTACTTGCCCTGTAGCTGCCCAAGACAAGACACATAGGTAAGTTCCCTTGCTTATTAAAACTGTAACCTGCCAATCTGGACCACCTCTTTCTTTGATATATCCTTGACCTCCATGTATGGGGGCCAGTTTGCCAACCAACACGCCAAGTTTACCCTTCTTCTGCCCTTTTCTTCTAACGGAGCTCTCAGTATTAAATAATGCCCACATACATCAGTGAGGGCCATCTTCTTTATTCAGCCGACCACTTCAAATGCTAATCTCTTCTGGAAACACCCTCACAGGCACACTTAGAAATGATGTTTTCTCCAGCTATCTGGGCATCCCTTAGCCCAGCCAGGTTGATACATAATAACGATCATAAACTGTAATATCCTAAGGAGAAAAACTTTGTCCAAGAAAATAAACAGAAGTTAAAGGCAAGAAAAAATAAAATTGGGAAAAGTAGGAAATGGATTACAGAGGGAAATCAGACCAATGGAGAAAGAAAGGGGGAAAAAAGGATTGAGATGTCTGATTTCCACCTGCCATCGCTTGATGGGGGGTGGGGGGTGGAGGGACTATGATTGTTCTTCTGGAGTCTTTAAACCCAGTGACTATAAGTGATCCTATGTGGCAGAATGAGTTTGTCACTGACAGCTCCAGTTGTTTTTAATCCACGGATGCCAGGAATAAGTCCCCAGCCTTTGTTTTGACTTCTTTGTTTTGTGTTGTCGGTGTTGCTTTCTGAGGTGATCGTGGAACAGCCCCTCCTGAACAAAAAGCTGTAGTAAATGTTTGAGACCAGAAAACCAGGTGTTATTCAGTTTCCAGGCAGGACCTCGTCTGAAACCAAAGACATGCTTTGATAGAAAGATAAAGAGGTAGTTGACAAATAAATAAAAACCTGATGAACATAAAAGGCAAACCACCTTCTTTAAATAAACACAACATATATCTCGGTCTCCCAACCAAATTCCAAGTACCTGGCCAAAATTTGGAATCAGTGTGGTGGGGTGTGTGTGCGCGCACGCGCATGCGAGTGCACGCGTGCATGCCTGTGTATACACGCTTGCCTGTACAGTGCACTAGAACTCACCCTGACAGTTCCTCTTCCAACCACGCTGTCAGGCTCTCAATAGTTCCCTCCATTCAAAGGAAGAACCCCTCAAAACCAAGGAAGACATTGTCTTCTGGTGCCGCTTCCAAGGATTTAATACCAGGTGAGATCTTACAAACCTACGTAGTGCAAAATTCTAGATGTGAAAATCGAAAGTCAAAAACGTGAAGTGCCTACTTCCATCCCACGTGGCCAGAAAGAGGTAGGGCAATCTTTCCTAAGTCAAGGAGGATGCTGAACCAGATCCTCCTAGCCATGTGGCTCATGCGGAGAGATGGTGCACCCCTAATATTCCAAGAATCAGATTCTATTTTATGTCCTGGTGTGACACATGTGCTAGGCCCACAGTGTGACAAGGCAGCATACGTGAAAGCCCAGCAGGGGCACGTGTTACAGAGTCTAATTACTCATCTACATCTCCACTGTTAACCTCCTGGCCCAATCAGTTAATTGTTGCTACTTGTTTATTCATCTGTAAAAAGAGGGAATAATATCACCGACTCGCTTCAGAGAGTCTAGAGATGGAATAATGAAGAGTGAGAATGGCGTAGTAATTGAACTATAAGCGAATAAAT
Organism: Crocuta crocuta; assembly: GCF_008692635.1. Taxonomy (NCBI): domain Eukaryota; kingdom Metazoa; phylum Chordata; class Mammalia; order Carnivora; family Hyaenidae; genus Crocuta; species Crocuta crocuta. The sequence goes on from NW_027530179.1 coordinate 1,243,364, forward strand.
CATTATTTGACAATTGGGGATAACAAAAATACGTGCCATTTGGCTTATAATAACTCTGTTCTTAGCTTTAAAACCCTGACCTTCAAACCAAACAATATCGCATTTTAACACTAGAAAATATTAAATTTTTTGTTTTGTTTCTTATTAATAATATTTTGAGCACATACTTCTTATCTTTAACGCACATATACTAAGGAAATGCCTATTGAATTCCTAGTGGCTTACAGTAACACCATGCGAGGAGACCCTCTCAACCTCCCCATTAGGTAAATCCCCTTCAGATGATATGAACAAGATATTTCAGTAAATGTCTCCCCAAAATTACAGACCTGGGATAGCTTTGCAAACTCTGTGGTCTGAAGGTGTCTGATATGTATTCTCTCTGATTTTTACATTACTTCCTCACAAGGTCACTGCCTCAAGCTACAGTGATAGTCTCGATCTCAGGATTATAGTTCACTTGTAGATTTCCTATGACTCTACCAAATGCTAAAGTAGCATTTGAATGGTCCATTAGTATGAACAAATTCTTCAAAACATAACTTACGGTTTTAATTTCGGTAAATATATATTAGCACCCACTGTATACCAGGCATCCTGTTAGGTAGATTGACTTTCAATTCATGAGACATCCCTAAATGAGAGAGGTTTTTAAAATAAGGGAACCATAATGTCTTTTCTATTTACACCACTATTATTATTCGATTATTCACATATTGTAATCTCCTCGAATGGATCATTAGCCACCTACAGTTTTACATTTGCTCTCGGGGAAAAATTTTATTAAAATGGATATTTTATAAATTGAAGTTAGTAGGAAAGTTGTAGGTCCTAAGTGGTTGAACTTATAGAATCCTGGCATAATTAGATATGAATAAAAGATTTGGTGGGTTACATTTTGATTTCTGACAGAAACCATGATACTGCTTTAAGAAAATATTGGCCAAAACCATGTCAAAGAGTGGCATGAGGGAAACTGACCCAGCTCAAGGACAATTTGGGGTATTGTGTCTAAAAGCCACTCCCCCCCCCCACACACACACACAAAACAGGGCAGCATTATACTTCTTCTATTCAATTGATCCATTCACAAGAGTCTATTTATTGCTGGGAGCATGTGGAACAGAATCAGCTACCTCTCCTGGAAATGTCACTCAAAGTCCCAGAGGTGAGGGTTGGAATCAGGCTCTGAGCCCTAGGCAGGAAAAGGAAGACAAAATCGCCGCTCATGGATCATATCAAATGAGCAAGAGCTGAAGAGCAGGGGCGATGGTGAGCATTGGCTGATGGCCGTCAGAGTGTCCAGAGCTTACCCTAATAACAGTAAGTGGGTTTTTGAGGCATCATGTGATAAGATTCCAGATCCTAATTATTTTTTTAGCAGAGTTCCTCTTTAGGCTCATCATGCAGTTCCTGGCCTACTTTTGCGGGATGTAGTACCAATGACAACTTATTTATTACACTCTATGCATTCCTATTCTAGTCTGCTTTGTTTGTGGACTGCTCAGAGGCCCATATGAAAACTTGGGCAGTATTCTATACTGTATTTCTATCTCAAACTTTTTGTACTAATTCTGACAATTTAAAAAAAATTTTAACATTTATTCATTTTATTGAGAGACAGAGAGGGACAGTATGAGTGGGGGAAGGACACAGAGAGAGGGAGACACAGAATTCAAAGCAGGCTTCAGGCTCTGCACTGTCAGCACAGAGCCCGACGCAGGGCTTGAACTCACAAATAGTTAGATCATGCCTTGAGCCGAAGTCAGACGCTTAACCGACTGAGCCACCCCGGCGCCCCAGCACTGCTAATTCTCATCGGTTTTGTGCCCATAAAAAGGCAAGGAAATTCTTTCTCCAGTTCCCTCGTCTCTGAAATCCACCCTTCTCTCTGTAAATTGGTAGGGGAGGAAAGCAGCTTGGGGTCAGAATCTAGGAGGTCAGGTTTCCCCCCACCCCCAGTCTCTGCTGAGACCACCCTGGCTGTCAAGTGCTATTCCCAGGGGAAATTGGAAATCCAGGCTTTCCACTCAGTCTCTTCCAGCACCGCAGGGGATATGTTCCCTTCCATCATGTTTGACGGTAGTAAGGTGGGCTTTGTCAAAAACATCGCCACCCTGCTGGACCACCCATTTTCTGGTTCTGTAGCTAGAGAGAGCAGCCTTTTGGGAGATTTTTTTGGCTTGTGTCTTTTGGGACTTCCAAATCAGGGCCTTCTCCAGCACCTGGCCTGGGATGTATGGGAGAAAAAAAAAAGTGTGGGGAACTCATCCCACATTGTTAAAGTCCCAAGGTCCTAGTTAGTAGGCTCCCTTCATTCCCCCTTTCAGAGTCTTCTTAGGCTTGTCTGTTGTATTATGTCCAAGGATGTTATAATTATACTTAACCAGAGATAGAGCAAGAAATGAGTCTTCTCTGTCTTATCCAAGACCAGCTGTCTCAGTTCAATAACATTATTTGTTATAATCATTAGCAAAACTGATTCTTGCCTGTGGCTGTACTCCTGGGAACCTGAACTAATGTAAGTTCAGACCAAGACCATTTGGCTGGCAGAATCTTAGGAATGTTACTGACTCCATGGGGGAAGCATACTGTCTTTGATGGCTAAAAGTTTTCTCAATTCCAAAGACAGTCATCTCCAAAATTCCTTCCCACTATTCCACTTGGCCACAAGGGACCTGCAACAGCGTCCAAAATTTGGGAGCATGTCTGTTTCAAAGGGTGTTTTTCATGGAAAGAACAAAATACAGGCATTGTAATAACGTGTGCTGTTCAAAGTAGTCCTTCTTTGGAAAACAAAGATGGGAAGAAACACATCAGAATTGAACATCTCTGTCTCTTTCTGAGACTGATTATGATTAATATCAGGTTTCTGCGTGAATAATGGTAGTACAGCTTAATAGATAATAACACAGTAAAACCCACCATAATTCTCTAAGTGAGGCCCACAAAAGTCAAGGTCCCACTGTAGTACCATGAATGAAATGACAAGGGTGTCCCTACTCTGAGAAACTGCCAATCTTGTATTCAAAATTTGCAAAATGAGCCTCATCACCCACTGCAGGGATTTCACCACAGCTACCACTTAATCTAACGCTGATCTCATGTCAAGATTTACACAGTGGGCTTTACCCTCAATGGAAGATTTCATTATTTTCCTTCTGTAAATGAAGAAATTAGGATTCAAGGGAGTTAAGAAATTTTCCCAACATCAAAAGACTCAATATGGCAATGTAAGGAAAGGGAATGAGAGAAACTGGTTTCCAAATACTTGCCTTTTGTCAGTATTCTACCTTTCCCTCAGGAACTGTAGTCTGAGGCCTAATTCCGGCTGCATGTCCTGGTGAGATTAAAGTTTGTAATATAGTCTCTGAGTTGGCTCATCCTGGATGAGTCTGATCCCATGAGTGGAAGTGATTCCAGCTTGGAGGTTAAGGGAGAGAATGGGGCTTGGCAGACTCAGCAGCAGAAAAAGACCCTGGAATATTCTTCATTGTGTGTAATGACTGCCATGAACTAGCTTACCTGAAATTCATCACGGCTTAATTTTTTTTTGAACAAACTAATGTTTATTAAAGTATGTGTGAGGCATTCTCAGAGAGGTAGGACCCCACAACCCTCTTATAGATCTCAATGGAATCAAACAACTCTTGGTCATAAGGTAGGATAATGTTGTTAGGTCCTGGAATTCAATAAAATGTTTTTAACTTAATTTGGCATAGTTGCCTCTTATCCTGGCTCCCTTTCACACGGTGAGGCGAAACACAACAACTGGCTATAATCTGAATAAAGGCAGGCAAGCTGTTAGCACAGGGAGAAACACCGTGGTTTGGCAGGCTGTCTGCTCATGGCATAAGGAAAGTCTGTGGCAAGGAGTAGGCTGCCTGGTAGCAACAGAGCAATATAGAAGGAGCTGAGATTGGCACATCCAGTCACTGAAATCAGTGTGTTTGGATGCAATGAGCAAGACCAGAGTCCAGAGACATGACTTGGGTCATTCTCTCAAGCCTCAAGACCCAAGCGTCTGTCATGTGTGAGGTACCGAAATACTGTGCTTAGCACTGGGGATATGGTGATGACGAAGACTCTTTCACCAATCAAGCCAGTAGAAACTTTCCTTCCCTCAGTCTCTGGTAGTACCCTAAGAAGTTGTCGTAGAGAATTTAGAATTTATCATGGTCAACTACATAGAGCAAGTATTTGTGTACTTTTCCTACTCTTCAGAGCTATAGGTTTATTGAAGGCAGAGATGGTCTACCATTTATCTTTGTTCCACCACCACGGAACCAAAAATAATATTTTGTTCACAGTAAAAATAAAGTAAGTACTTGTTGAATTAAACTGTAGACACCAACTTGGTGTGATCATCATCTCTCTTCTGAGTCACTTGCAAACCAGCTCCTAACTGGTTGCTGGACTTGAATTCTTGGCCCATTCAATTCATACCCTTCATGGGGCCAGAGTTCTGCATAAAAGGTAAAAAACTATCATGACTATTTTTGCCTTACATCCTTCAGTGGACTTACAATAAAATCAAAACTCTTTCACATGATCTATGAAGCCTTGTATTTTCCAATTCTTTCTTTATCTCCAACCACACTCCATGACTCTGTCCCCATTGCTGTCAAAGGTGCAGCCATTCATGTATGTATATGCCTGGGGTGTACATGTTTGTGTGCCTGTGCCTGTGATTTCTTCCTAGTTCCTTCAATTGTCCACCCACTTGCCACCTTCATACATCCTGTTTCTTGTATGAGATGCTTTTTCTATTTTCCCCTTCCACTCTTCCTTCTGGTCTCATCTCAAATGGCCTTTCCATTGACCCCTCCTAGTATAAATTATGTCCCTTGTTCTCTCCATTGAACCCAGTCCTTTTCTTCATGGCACTTGGTGCTTTCGTAATTATAGATTTACCTCTGCGTGTCCTTTTATTTGATGTCTCTCCAGCTCATCAAGATTTGTAATTGATACATGTCATTTTCAAAGACTATATCTTGACTGAATGAATGAATGATATTCTTCATTATCTGTTATTGAAAGACTAATCTTATTTCCACACTGCCTCATTAGTAAAACCCAGATACACTTCTCTCCACCTTTTGCAAAGTGCATGCACTATACAGAATTGTAATGAAGAGCAACAATGCTTCTTGCCGCTGCTGTTCTGCATATCACTGCCATAATCCTCCTCCCAGGAGATTCTAAGTCAGAGGTGGGCAAACATTCTATAAAAGGCCAAATGCTATTTTTGACTTTGCTAGCCATTTGGTCTCTGTTGCAGCCACTCAACTCTGCTGTTGCAGGGGGAGATGAGCCATAGACAATATGTTAATAAATGAGCGTAACTGTGTTCCAATAACCTTTATTTCCAAAACAGGCGGCAAACTGATTTGGGCCCGCAAGCTGTAGCTTGCCAACCCCTGTGCTAAGTGATCAGAGTCACTGCTTTAGATAACACCTCTCTATTGCCTGGGTTATTCAAAAGCCTCCTAACTGCCACTTAACTTTTTTCGCTTGCACCCCTTCCTTCTGTTCTAATCCCAGAAACCTAGGTGATCTTCTCAATGGTCCCCCATCTTGCTCCACATAAAAGCCAGTGTTTGCACTGTGATCTACAAGGCTCTGTGTGTCCCTCACCATGATCCCTCTGAGTTTATCAATAATCAATCCTCCCTTCTTTCAGTCCACTCCGGCCACAATGGCCTTAAGCTGTTATCTTTGAACAAATCAGGCAGTTTCCTGCCTCAGTACCTTTGTACGCAAGGTTTCCTCTGCTTCAAATAGTCTTCTCCTGAAGGTAATACAGCCAGCCATCTTCACTTCTCTCTGGACATCTTTCAAAAGTCATGTTTAGGGTAAGGTTTTTCTTAGCCACCCTATCTAAAATCTCCCGCCCACCACACCTATGACCAACTCCTCTTTCCTGCTTAAGTTTTTCCTGATTCACCAATATATAGCATGTTATGTATAGTGCTTATTTGTTTTATTTACTATTTGTCTTCTTCACTAGAATATAAACCCCATGAGAACAGGGACTTCCTCTGCCTTGATCACTCTTATATCCTTAATGCCTGCAATAGTGCTTAATACATAGTATACCCTCAATGAATATGTATTGAATGAAACAATGAATGAATAAGCAAGCCCTCTTTCCTGATAGGTACCTGTGCGCCGAACCAAAACACCATCACAAGTAATTTTCTCTTTTCCTTTTGAATGTGTTGAAGAAAACTTGTCAACTTTCTAGCTGAAAAAGTTTGCATATATTGTGTTTATCTGCACTCAAATTAAGAATGCTTCATAGCTCATTTCAGCCCCTTCCTCTGAACTGTCTCTCTCTACTGGCTGGATGGGACTAGAGGAAGGGAAATTAGGTTGCAAAACTCAAAAAGCAGATGTATGTGATTTTTTTTTTCAATTAAATGCGTGCACAGAAATTGGCTATGGATGTGTTGCTTCAATTCTGTGGGTAATTGTGAATGCGCTGACCAGCCCCTTCTCCCATGGATAATAAAAATGTCAGATAAACGCTTCTTAGAGCTCCAAGAAAACAATCCATTTCTGTAATTTTAAACAGAGAACACTGTGTGAATATATGATTCCTTTGTACTTTGGAACAAAGGAAAACACTGAGTTTTCTTAAGATTCGAAAGTGTTTGTGGGTTACTTATGAGCATATGAAATTGGCTCAAGTTAAGACATATTTGACAATTACCCCATCAAAAGGCACAAAGAAAGATTAGAATTTGGATTTTTTTTTAATGTTTTATTTATTTCTAGGAGAGAGAGAGACAGCGCGAGCAGGGGAGGGTCAGAGAGAGAGGGGGTCACAGACTGAAACAGGCTCCAGGCTCTGAGCTGTCAGTCAGCACAGAGCCCGACGCGGGGCTCGAACCCAGGAACCGCGAGATCATGACCCATGCGAAAGTCGGACGCTTAACTGACTAAGCCACCCAGGCGCCCCAAAATTTGGATTTATTTATATGTGATTAAAAGGAAATCAAAGCAGTTGACATTTTTTTAAATTGGCTGCCTTGTTTAAAATGGAGGGGAAAATGATTGCTAATTAATATTCAGGCTGAAATCATGAATGTCTCCCATTTCTTTGTCAGCCAATATTCTCATCATTTTCTGAGTTCTAAAATCATTTCCTTCATTTCAATTTTCCCATGTATGTGTTTCCCTGAGCTCCAATAGTTTCACCTCTAAATAATATACAGTGCCTTGAACACAATAGGTAAAAAGTAAATGCCTGTTTGCCTGGATTAAAGCATCTTGAATTCTGATTTAAGTATTTCTTAAATATATGCCTTCTCTCAATGAGACTTTAAACCCCTCAAAATAAAAAAGTATCTGAACCTACTTTCCTCTCTAATCACTCACTACCCAGAACATACAAGCTACTAAATGATATAAAGAACAAAAGCAAAAGAAATATAGAAGAAAAATTAAACTTCGTAAAAACTTACAGCCCAGTGACAAGTACCTGAGACAGGCAGATTCACTTCCTCAAGGAGCGTAGCTGCCTCCATGTTAATGCTCTGCTGGAGGCAAAAGGCAACCTCAGCTTGACTTAGCCCACTCTCCAGGATCCTGAATATCTGTAAAAAATCCTCCCTTATCTCTACCCCCAAGACATATGTTAGCAACCATCCTCCAAACATATGACCCACTGATACACGTCTGAAGGGTCTCAAGACGAAGGTTTTACCAGACAGTATTAAATGACCTTTTCCTAATAACAGCTAGCCCCTCAAGGTCCTGGAAATCTTGTTTTCAAATTCCTTAGAGACTTACGCTATCCCTAACGCCATCCCAACTTGAGTTCCATTCTTACTGCCCATGGGTCCTGTCCTCATGCTTTAATAAAACCATTGAATATGTCACAAGAATTCTTTCTTGGCTGTTAGCTCCCGAACCCCATCATTTATCATCACTAAATACTTGTTAAACTTGATTTATTAAAAAGAAACATTGAGGTGCAGCAGATATTTAGGGATTAAAGGATAATAATTTTACAGCATTTAACATTAAGCATTTCAGTAAAAACCTACTGTCACGAGGAGAGCCAGAAGATGTTAATTCATCAATAATCAGACTGATTGTTGTGTTACTGATTTTGTTGTCATTGTTTTTAAAATCTTTAATTCCCCAGTGTCTTCACAGTAGTTAAGTCAGAAATATGAGCGAAACTAAGGAAATGACACTTAATCTAACTGTAGTTCCTGACCCGCTCATATTATTATTATTATTATTACTTTTTAAAGTTTATTTATTTTGAGAGAAAGAGAGAGCAGGGGAGGGGCAGAGAGGGGAAGAGAAAGAATCCCAAACAGGTTCCACGCCTTCGGCACAGAGCCCAACACGGGGCTCGAACTCACAAACCGTGAGATTGTGACATGAGCCAAAACCAAGAAATGCTTAACTGAGCCACCCAGGCACCCCTCGTATTATTTTTAAGGCATCAGTGAGTTATCACCACTGAGTTTACATGAGTTCAGAAATGTAGTTGTAAGAAAAGACAGGAAGGAAGAAACAAAGGAAGGAAAGTGTCGAGGGAAGGAAGGAGGTGGGGGGGATCCTCTGCTAGGAAGGAGGAAAATAAAAGCACAATTTCAAATCTTAAACACGAAGATTCCTTTCAGAGAGTCTAAAAGGTAGGAAACAATATAATGTTAATAAATATGCAGAGTGATCTGTGAAATACTGAGATTTTATTCTCATCTAAGAACCTAGCTCTCTGCTTCTTAGAGGGTAAGTCTGATCCAGACATTTCTTTCTTCCGGGTGCTTAATGCTAACACATCTGTAATACACACCATTTCCATCTCTATCTCCCACCTGACTTCTCTCGTGGGAAAACTAAATTGGTTTAAATCATGTGGGAGCCTTATAAATACTGTTTGGTGATTAGAATAAATTGGTTCAAATCACATAGGTACTTTCCTACACACTGACTGATGAGGAAGTTTCGATATGCTTTAATTTATCAACAAAATGAAGGTGGTTACCCTGGCAAGATTTGAGAGGTAGGAGCAATTTTTCCATTTAAGAAATTGAAAGGGAAGAGAAAAGGGTACATTTCCCAAATCATTCCCCTGAGGCCAGTATTACCCTGATTCTAATGCCAGATATCACAAGGAAAGAACACTAACAGACCAGTATCTCTTGTGATCATAAATGCAAAAATTCTCAACAAAATATTGGCAAATAAGACCCAACAACATATAGAAAGGATTGTACACCATGACTAAATGGAACTTATCCCATAAATGCAAGGGTGGTTTAACATCTAAAAACCAATTAATGTAAAATACCGTATCAATAGAATAGAAGTCAAAAACTACATGATCATCTCAATACACACAGAAAAGGCATTTGACAAACTCTGATACCCATTTATCATGAAAACACTCAACAAACTAAGAATAGAAAGAAACTTTCCCTAACATGATGAAAAGCATTTATGAAAAATCCAAAACTAACAGCATACTTAATGGTGACTGCTTTTCGCCTAAGATCAGGAACAAGACAAGGAAGTTTGCTCTCACCGATTCTATTCAACTTTGTGCTGGAAGTTACAGCTAGAATAATTAGGCAAGAAAAGGAAATAACGGTCATTCATATTGAAAGGATGAAGCAAAACTATCTCTATTTGGAGATAACATGATGTTATCATAGAAAATTCTAAAGAATCCACCAAAAAATGGCTGGGACTAATAATTGATTTCAGCAAAATTGCAGGATACAAGATCAATATATAAAAATCACTTCTATTTCTATATACTACCAGTAAACGATCCAAAAAGTAAATCAAGAAAACAGTGCCATTTACAATAACATTAAAAAGAATAAAATAATTAGGAATTGAAGTGCAAAATTGTACTCTGAAAACTATACAACATTGTTGAAAAGAAACTTCAAGAGACCTAAATAAATAGAAAGACATCCTATGTTCATAAATCAGGAAAATGACTATAACACAGCAGTAATGAAGACACAGAGTACTGGCATGAGGATAGACAAACCAATCAGTGGAATAGAATTGAGACTCAGGAGATAATTCTTATGTTTATGGTGGTTTGACTTTTGGCAGGTGCCCAGATAATCCAGTGGGGCAAGAACGGTCTTTCCAACCAATGGTACCAGAACAACTGGATATCCACATGAAAAATAGTGAAGTTGGACTTCTTCCTTACACTATCAGTAAAATTTAACTCAAATGGATCAGACATAAATGAAAGAGCTAAAGCTATAAATCTCTTAGAAGAAAACATAGAAGTAACTTCTGATGCCCTTGATTAAGCGGTCTTCTTAAATGATCTCAAAAGCAACAGAAAGAAGATAAATTGGGCTTTCTCAAAATTAAAAACTGTTGTGCTTCAAAAGACATCATGAAGAAAGTAAAAAGACATCGGACAGGATGGAAGAAAATATTCCCGAATCTCATATCTGATCTGACTTATATTCAGAATGTGCAAAGAACTATTATAACTTAATAATAAAAAGACAAACAACCCACTAAAATGTAAGCAAAGAATTTGAATAGATATTTATCCTAAGAAGATAAACAAATAGCCAAAAAGCATGAAATATGCTTGACATCATTAGTCATTAGAGAAAGGCGAGGCAAAACCACAAAGAGCACATCATGTGTATTAGGATGGCCAAATAAATCAGTCAGACAGTAACAAATAACACATTAACAAACGTTAATGAGGTTGTAAGGGATTGGAACCATTCATACATTGCTGGTGAAGATGTAAAGTGGTGCCTCTGCTTTGGAAAACAATCTGATAATTCCTGACAGGCTAAATGTAGAATTATCATATGATTCAGCATGCTACTCGTAGGTATACATCCAAGAGAAATGAAAACATGTATCCACACTAAAACTTGTACACAAATGTTCATAGCACCATTACTCATATTAATAGATGGTCATCAACTGATGAACAGATAAATAAAATGTTGTTTAGCCATATAGTGGGAAAAAATTTGTCCATGAGAGGGAATGAAGTACTGATACATGCTACAATATGAATGAACCTTGAAAACGTTATGCTAAGTAAAAGAACCCAATTGCAAAAGACTAAATTATTGTATTATTTCATTTACATGAAATAGACAAATTTATAGAGACAGAAAGTGGATGAGCAGTTGCCGGGACTGGGAGTTCAGAGGGAGGAGACGGGGAATGAAGAGTGAGCACTAATGGGTATGGGGTTTCTTCTAGAGTGATGAAACATTTTCAAATTCATTGCGGTGATGGTTGCTCATCTCTTTAATATACTAAACATCATTAAATTATAGATTTTAAATAGGTGACTTGTACATCATGTATCTCAATAAGGTTGTTAAAAACAAAAGGAAGTGTTCACCTTCATTTCTTTTTTTTTCCCCCATTTAATTTGGAACACCCTTTAGAACGTGCAAAGTAATTTCAGCAAATGTTTGATCCCAGACTAATTTTCTGTACCCGTTGGGATGGATTTGAATTCAGAAATCTTTAGTAGCTGTACATCCCCATGCCTACATTTACGGAGCTCAATAGATTACAGTGGTTTCCACAGCCATTTCACAAATACCATCCCATTTGGTGGCAGCCAGGAAAAGTAAATCATCAAATTTGTCAAAAATATTTCCTAAGTACCTGTAATGATCATAGTACAGTGAAAGCTTGGTGCTTAGGAGCAAAGAGACGTCAGCTATTGCTTCAGGAAGTTGGTAAAATGTGTAAGCTGATGAGAACAATAGAGGAGCAATAAAAAGTATTTAACTCTGTATTACCTGGGAGAAACTCTGTGATAATCCCAGGATTTGTGTCATATATAGTATTATATAGCCTTGCTATAAAGAGGAAAGGCTCTTCTAGACCTGTGTCTACCACGATGTTTTGCCTTAGGATTTAATCTCTTGGCTCTTGTAGGAGCAAAAATTCTTCCACTTATGGATACTTCTGTCTTCTCCTGAAGAAAAATAAATCTAAGAGGAAATCTTTCCATTTATTCATTCAAACCCTTCACTGGATTTTCCTCCAAGAAAAAGAGTTACCTCTCTGATTGAAGAAATAGGGAGAATCTGATGTCCAATGGCCCCAATACCAGTAGGGACCTAAAAAGGAAACTTGTTTCTGTTCCCCTTCTTTCTTCTCTTCTTTCCTTTCATCCTTTCCTTGTTCCCATTCCTCTTTATTTCCCCCTCAGTGGCATGCCCTCCTTCCTCCTGCAAGGGATGCATGTCTTCCTTAAGTGACTTTGCTTTTAACTGGAAGGATGTATCCAGCGGCTTGAAAGGTAGAAGCCCCTGGTATCCTCCCCATTTAGCTTTACATAAGCAAGCTGATGAATTCATTGCTGTTTTGTGCTGGTCTTTGTTGTTTACTCTGTTTTAAACAGCCGTTGAAAAGAAATGTGAGTGGTAGCAAGTGCACATTAAACTGACCCTGAATCTCGAGCACTCCTGTTGACGTGTTCTGCTAAATGTAGAGTTAACCCCATGCTTCTCCATGCTTTCATTCTTATTCAATGAGGAAAATTCCTTAGACATATGTTTTACAGTTTTGCCTAATTACTGAATAGAGGAAATAATTGAATAACACAGGGTCAGGTCAAATAATGGGAATAGTACTCTTTACACAGATATTTAAAAATTAATATTAGCCAAAGAGATTCTGTAACTTACTGAAAATTTTAGCTACAGGGAAATGATGGTTTAAAATGCAATGTAGAGGTGCCTGGGTGACTCTGTTGGTTAAGAATCTGACTTTTGATTTCAGCTCAGGTCATTATCTCATGGTTTGTGGGATCAAGCCTCACATCAGTCTCTGCACTGACACCACAGAGCCTGCTTGAGATTCTCTCTGTCTCGATCTCTCTCTCTGACCCTCCCCCACTCATTGAGTTTCCTGACTTTCTGTCAAAATAAATAAATAGCCATTAAAAAAGGAACCTATACTTAATTCACAATTGTCCTGCATTTAGTCCATGATTCTTTTTTTTTTTAACATTTATTTATTTTTGAGAGACAAAGAGTGAGCAGGGGAAGGGCAGAGAGAGAAAGAGACACAGAATCTGAAGCAGGCTCCAGGCTCTGAGCTGTCAGCACAGAGCCCAACACGGAGCTCGAACTCACTAACCATGAGATCATGACCTGAGCTGAAGTCAGCCGCTTAACCAACTGAACCACCCAGGCACCCAGTCCATGATTCTGAAAAGAAAAAAAAATTTTTAAATAAAAATGCAATTTAGAAATATAAAATGCCATTTTGGAGGGATGAAATAACAAATAAAAAAGAAAACTGCAGTCTTGATATGAGTGTTTATGATATGCCTACTATATAACTAATACCAGACTATTAAAAGAAAGATATATTCTGTTACTGATCATGTCATGGATAATGTGTGGAAATCAGTCATTTCAATCAACCTTGCCCACTGTTGGGTTCCATGCAGTGGAGAATATATACCCTAGGAATGAAAGAAGAGTCAAATTTTTATCCTTATAAATAGAGGGATGGTATTTCCCAAAGTTCCCTGTAGAGCTGGAATGGAGACTTTATATGATACCAGAGGCTAATTTGGGGATCTCTACCTAACAAATCCTAAACCAAGATTTCCTGCTCCTTCCTATAAGGAGAATTAGGTCTTTAAGGCATTCCCCATTAAGATTTCCTTAGCTACCAGTTACATGGAAGACTATGGTTTTCCTCACAAATCCAGTTGCTGTCAGAAGAGTGTGCTGAAGACCAACGTTAAGAGATGGCCTTCCATTAGAACAACAGGGCCAGGAGTGCTTCCACATGGAAAGAGAAACTGAAGGCACACCCCCACCCCCCCTTATTGATTCATTAATATAAGTAGTGCAGGGTAGAGAAATTGGGTTCAGCTTATTTCTTGTTTTAGAGGAATAGCAGCCAACCTATTGATACAGTGTTATCAGGCTCCAGCCATCAGATCAGCTATTCCCAGTACTTGAAAGAATGATTAAAGAGTAAAAGGAAGAACTGGAATATACTAGTCAGCACTATCCCAATGATATTGGATAGAAGCCACCTACTCATGGGAACATGAAAAGCAGGGAATGAGAAAGTTGAGGGCAAGTCCTGACCCCCCTTCTTCACTCATTAATACAAGTAGACTCTCCAGCACTGTCCAGTTAGCATGGATGGGAGCCACCTCTTCATGGAAGCATGAGGAATAAGTATCCTCTCCCCCAACACACTAGAACACCAGAAATTTTGGAAGATCAGAGGTACCCATTCAGTCCCCAGTTTCATAATAAATATTTACGAAGTGCCAAGTGGTGCCTTGCGAAATGGCTATATAAGAATCAAAGCAGGACACAGTCACTATTCTCAATACATGGTTTGCTCACACTGGGGTGAGAGGCTAAAGATTTAGATTCTGGCCCTGACTACCCAAATAACTTTGTAAATGCTGTATATCATGGATTCTCCTGAAACTCTATTTCCTCATTATTAAATGAGAAAATAATAAGATTCATATACAGTGATATTCCTCAGATTCCCCTCTGTGCACATCTGCTCATCAGTGACTCCTTCCTTTGTACCCAGCCTATTCTGTCAACACACATCTGTTTTCAGAAAGGATATGACAAACTCATTCAGCCAAAAGAATGATGAACCACTATGTTCACAAGGTAAATCTTCCCAGAAGTATTTCTATTTTCAGGGAAGACTAACTCCTTAAGTTGAATACAGAAATAATTTCTACTTGTAGATTTTCACGTAGTTTAACTTCCTTTTCCTAGTATAAATCTAAAGTGTCGGGCAACTCCACTGACAAATCAGGCCAGCCATGCCGCATGGTGAGCTAGTATGGAAAATCTATGTCTTTTTGGTTTTGTTTTGTTTTCACATGTATTAGTTTATTTACTGATCTTGTAAACCTATCCAAAAAGTATTCCTAGGATACTCTGTCTCATGAGACAGAAATAGATCTTGCCTTTGAGCACTTCCATAGTTGGTGAAAATAGGCTTTGTACAATGATGCCTTGACCACATCTGTTACAAAAAATTACCCTTGCCGTCAACTTACTAGAATGTCATCACCCACTACAGTACAGAAGATGGAATGCATGTAGCAATTGATAACATGTAAATACCCATCCCGCTGCTGTGTTCCCTAACTGTAACTAAGAGATGGTCACAGGACTTATCATCCATCACTTCCTGTAATGCCTCAACCTGCCTTTGAACTTAGCATGTTTAGCTACAAAAACTTTAACAACACAAGACTCAAAAAATATTCTTTTAGTATTTGCTGCATTCATGACACTGCTAGGTACCAAATTACAAACAAAACTGAAGATGTGGTCCTTGATGTCAAAGCACTTTTACTGCTATATAGTTCTTCAGATTGAATCCTCTGCAGACATCATCAGAGGAACAGTTAAAGTAATGGGATGATTGGCCTGGAGAAGATGGAAGGTGCCATGTTATCATCTCCAATATTTGAATTATTGGGTATGTGGCAGAATAACTGGCATATATTCCAAAGTATGTAATTAGCAGATTTTGGAAATTTGGGGATGACTAATATTGACTCTAAATATGGAAGAACTTTCCAAATTTCAAAAAGTATCTGGACAGGATGTTCACATCTTGGGCTTGTAGAAAGAGTACGCTTATCAAGGTAAAGCTAAGTGTGACTTGAATATGATAGGTTCTTCATTAATATCTGCTGATTAGTTGATCAATTTCTTTGAGAGCTGTGCTATTTTACTGAAGATTCCCTACCAGTGTTAATAGAGTCTACCCCTTGAGAAATCTAAGAAGGTGTCACAGAGATAGTACACTTTGCAAGCTGCTAATATTCTTTTATCAGCTCTTTATTTAATATTTCTGGGCCCTGAATTGTTGTCAGTTAATTATAAGTGAAAATGGTCTGAAAAAATAATGTGGGCCTGTTTTTTCTTATTTCTTATAAATGCTAAAATAGCCCTAGAGTTTTCCTATACCTCCAAGGGCTAGAAACCTTCAGATTATCTCCCCAAACTTTCTAATGGTCAAATGGCCAAAAATCATCGTAACCCTAGAGCCCAGTTAGCTGTTGTATAGTCATAGCAATCTGGAAGAGTTTTTATTTGTTTCTTATGATTTTTTCTTGATGAATCTTTGCCTAATAGAAATGGGGAGAACAAAGTCAATAGCAATTGTCAAGATGGAAAGGAGTAAGATTTATCACAAGAGCGCAATAAGAGTTTCCTACGATTTTCATTCACTGAAGTTATGTTTAGTGGCCTGCCTCGTTATCATGATTAACTCTCATTTCTATCGATAACTTCAAGAATGAAATAGTCGTGTTTGTAGTGAACAACGAACACAAGGCCTAAGCCCCACATGAACTTTTATCCATAAATAAGAAGTGATGGCTAATGTTTACTGAGTGTTTGATATGTGCCAACAACTTTTATGTGGGCTACCTTATTTGTTATTCTAAGCAACACTGTCAGGTAGCTGTTTCCATTCTCTGCCCTGAATGTGAGGAAGCCAACGTGGAGAGTACCCAGGAAGGTATCCAGTTAGGGAGTAAGGCTGCAAAAGTTTGAACGTAGGCATGAACACAAAAGCCTGTACTCAAGACTCCCTCTGCCAGGCTCCCATCCACACGACCCACAATCCTCTATCCCCTGCCTTTGAGAATTAACACCTAACAAGAAATTGTTACAATAATAATCAGAAAAGATGTAACCTTGGTTTATAAATTCATGCTATGATAAAGCCAAGCTAAGCTGTGGACTGCTAAAAGTGGAGAAAGTACTAGAAAGTTCTAGAAAACTTCCTTCTCAACTGGAAAGGAAGGCTGAATTCATCAGGGATACATTCAAATAACATAAGCTCTGTCACTCCGAGGACCTTCTGCAAATGGTCTCCCTGCTCTCCGGACTGATGGAACACCTCCATCTGCCCAGCAGCTCTGCTGTGTTCTCCTCCTGGAAGTGACTGGGGTTCCTCTGTGAGTCACAGAAATACACAGTGGCTGGAAAGCTCCCTTGCAGCTTCCCTCCTGCTAAATGAGAGCAACTCTATTAGCAACCTCGAATAAGAACACTCACACAAGGAACACCACAATTAGCTGAATTTAGTTAACTAAAACCCTTTATGAATCAGTGTTTTTCCACAATTAACATCTAAGGGCAAAAAAAAGGGCACATTTCAAAATAATAATAAGAGAAGAAAACTTTTAAACTCTTCTCTAGGCCTGGTACACATTCACCCAAACTCCCACACTTCTACAGTTATATCATACTATTCAATAATAGCTAACATTTGTGGGAGCACTAACTGTGTGCCAGGCATTTGTACTAAGGGATTCATGGGTCTGCTTTTCCTTTAACATAGCAATCCTTTGAAGCAGATACTGTTATTCTTTTTATTTTAGAGATTTGCCAAATCCTTCCATGGAGTTAATTTGCTCAAGGTCATACATCTATCTAGTTAATGGTAGTAAGGAAGCTTAAACCCACACAGCATGTAATGCTTTAACCAATATGCCATATTGCCTCCTGATTATTTGTGCATAGTAAAATGATGATCCTGAAGAATATTACTCAATAAATAATAATAGCTAATTCACTGAGTGCTTCCTATATGCCAGGCACTGCTGTAAGCACATTATAACTACTATTTCATTTAATTTGCATATTTGTCCTTTAAAATAGGTGCCACTTTTATCCCCATTTTCTAGACTAGGAAAGCGAGGCACATAGAAGTTAAACTAATTCATTCTCTCCACATCACACATCACATAGTAATAGAGCCAGAACTGGAACAAAAATGTGTTAATCTAGAGTACATCCTTCTAATCATTACACATGTTTTCTTTCCTGCTTTCCTTCCTTCCTTCCCTCCTTCCCTCCTCCCTCCCTCCCTCCCTCTCTCCCTCCCTCCTTCAATCCTTTCTTCCTGCTTTCCTTCTTTCTTTCTTTCCTTCCTTCCTTTAGGACAGGACACAGAAGAATAATACAAGTCTAATGCATTTTAGAAAGATCTTCTCCAATAAACTTAATCAACCAATAAAAGTTGAATCAAAAAGGAAGTTCTGGTTGATTTATTTAATGACTATTCAAATGATCCAATTCTTGGGCTTTCTGGTTAATTGAATTTCCACTGGCTTTGGGCCATTCTGTTTAGAGAGAAATTCCAACCCCTGGGCTGTTTTATTTCATCTTCATCGGTAAGAAAGATTGGAAAATACCCAAGGATGTTCCCAGACAACTTGCCCTTTGAAGCATTACCCTTTTTTCAAGTATTCATGCTACAACTTTGAAGACTTCTTTTGTAAGGTATTTATTAGGAAACTAAAACTAAGCAGAATTTAGGTTTGGCCAAAGACCACCAGAAATACTACTATAGATGAACAAATTTGGATTAATTGACTCATTACACTGAGGAAGAACGCATACCATTGGGGACCATGGAGCAATTCTGGAATAAGGTATTAGAATGGTCTTATATGATTTCTGTGAGTGTAAGGTGATTTGGAAGAGTGTTCAAGGCAGCACGGTTGGTTACTGTCAAAAGAAAGGATGATTCTATGATCAGTTTTCTTAATAATCCTTATCCCTAGAAGGCAAGAAGACCAGACGATCAAGACAAAACTGTGATTGGTAAAGAAATAGTAACAACTCCTACCATTCTTGACATTAGAAGATGTCTGGTCCATTTTATGTTTTTTTAATGTTTGGTGTACAGTCAGTCGTAATCATGGACTGGTCTCATTTTATCTCCGTCCATCCCAGTCACAGACTGCTCTTATCTGATACAGTTCTGCTAGTCTGTCTGTGGTCAACAGGACAACACTAAGCCCAGGTGTGGGTGCCGGACTAGCTTCTGGCAACACGGAAGTCCAACTTGACAGCTGCTTTTCTCTTTCTCAAAAATGATGTATGTTCATTTCATAGAACTTGAAAGACGTGGAAAGCATTGAGAAAAAAAAACCTAATAGCTTGCTCGTAGTCTCTTTTCTCCTGAATGGGAATACTGGAAAGAGGGAGAGGATAAGAAAGCAAACCATCATATGCGCTGCTGGAAGTACTAGAGGCTTCAGCTTCTGGCAGCACTGGAGGCCCCACAGCAAGAAAAGCTGAAAAGAGAGCAATGGGGATCACCCCCACAAAAGCCAACTCAGCTATGGTGGTAAAGATAGCAATTACTAAGCTGCATTCAGAAGGTGGCATTCCAAGTCAAATGATTTGGAATGTTCTCGATGCAAACATACCACAGTTGCCAGCACTGAACTTTTCCATTCAATAGAGCGCTTACCGTGTGCCAGGCGCATACGTTAACTTCTCTAAAACTCATAACAATCCTATGATGTCACCTCCATTGTTATCTCATTGTATAGATGAGGAAACTGAAATATAGAGATGTTTAAAACAAAACAAAAGAACAACCTGTCCAAAGTCACAGAGCTAGGAAGAAAGGGTCCTGAGATTTCAGCTCTATCAATATGGCTGTGGTGTGCGCTGGTGACCACATTATTTACCTAGTTTTGCCCACTTGGAGTATGAAAACCTTGACTCCAATAGTCACCAGGTTTTAAAACAATTGCATCTCCTATCTCTCTATTGCTGGTTCCTTCCCCTTCTTTCTCTCTTTCTCTCATATGTATATTGAGAACTATATATACACATGTATATGTGAGGAAACACACACACATACTTACTAGATTCTTTACATTTAACTTTATGTAGAACTACAAAATAAATTAGCAAAAATGATGGAACGCAACACTGGAGTGAGACTACACACCCTTTTCAATACATTAGGATATGTATAAAATACACAACGGCTCTGACAAAAACGTGCAATAAGAATCCGTTACTAAATTCCATTTTTTTTCTTCTTAGGGACCTAATAAAATCCTCTAACCTCCTGCTAAGTGCTAAGAGATGGGTGGCTGTTCAGATTCCTTCTATTTCCTCCTTTCATTGCAATATGCTGCCTCTTTACCATGTGTTTTAGCCTATTTCATTCTGTACTGGGATGGGGACATTTCAAGAGAAGTCACTTTCTGCGTAACAGGAATATGAAGCTAGACCCGCCCCCATTGCACGACACCATCACAAGTCTCAGGTAAAACAATCAAATATGCCCGTGGCAACAACAGCTTATAAAATTCCTGTTGAGAGGCGCCTGGGTGGCTCAATCTGTTAAGCGTCTGACTCTTTATTTCAGCTCAGGTCATGATCTCACGGTTTGTCCGCTGAAGCGCAACCNCTCAAAATAAATAAATAATTTTTAAAAATACCCGTTTAATAACATCCTACCCTATGTCTTTTAGGCTCTGTAGGTATCAAAAGGCAAGAGCCGTGGCCATCTTTTATGTACAGAGCTTGATAATCACCTATGTATTCTGATGAGCGTTGATTAAAAGTAGTCAGTCTACAAATACTGATCACCACCCCCAGGGGAGACACTGTGGGGATTAGAAAATGTCTAAAAGAAATCCACCTCTTAGGCAGCAGGAGTACCTTCAAATTCATTTCTACCCTGACAAATAACTTAAAGCAAACTTCTTAATTTGACATTCCATTTTTCATAGACATTTGTAATGCAGAACCAGCCAAATTAATGAATTTACCTGCTACTTTGCAATTGAATGACACTGATATCTATCATTGCCTCTGCCATAGAATCACCAAGGGAACACTCAAGTGCCCTTCTCAGTAAAATGAGGCAATTTCGATTTCACAGACATGTATGCTAAATATAGAGCTGTTAGTAATCATCACTGTAAGAACACTTAAAAATATACCTTTTTTAATGTTTATTTATTTTTGAAAGAGAGGCAGAGAGAGAGAGAGTGCTAGTGTGGGAGGGAGAGAATGAAATGCAGAATCCAAAGCAGGCTCCAGGCTCTGAGCAGTCAGCACAGAGACCGATGTGGGGCTTGAACTCATGACCTGAGCCGAAGTCAGATGCTTAACTGACTGAGCCTAGATGCCCCTTAAGAATATCTTTAAGACTAGACACAGATCATGGCCCATTCAATTTCACAAACGTTTATTGGAATAAGTGTCAAGTAATTGAAATACAAAAATGGAAAATACTGCCTAACCCAGACAGTGAGGGCCTTACAGATTTACATAAAAAACAGGCATACCAATGGATACTTTCATTAGTTGACACTACCATATGTGTTGGAACACAGAAAGGCTTCTAATCATGTGAGTTCGGGATGAAGAGGGCAAGTGGAAAGCATTAGAGATGAGATCATGTTTGAGTGGTATCTTTAAAATATAAGTAAAAACAGCCAACTAAATATAACAATGGATAAGTATCCCGTATGATGTCCAACAGGTGAATGGTAACTCAAAATGTTGATTCAATATCCAGATTTTGTTGTTGTTGCTGTGTTGTTGTTATTGTTGTGTTGTTACTTGCTTTACTGGCTCAGTTGACTGGATTTTATTTTTTCATTCATTATTTATTCATTTGATTAGAATTGGGAAGTCACCTAGCCTAAGAGCCCAGGAGGAAATAAAAAAATCTTTTCCCTCTTAGCTTAAGGGTGATTTCCACAAACACAGTTACTGATAGTGTAGCTAATCAAGACAGAAATAAATGCTCAGAAAAAGTACAAAGATTTCTCTGGAGCAGGTGAGAAGGAAAATTGTTTTTGCCTTTATTTCTTATGTCGTTGAAACAGGAGATATCAAGCTCTCACGACCTGTGGAAAGCTTGAAATCTTCAAACATAAAGGGAGGCCACTAGTACATCTCCTCAAGGCAAATGAAGAGAATTCTAATTCAACTGATTAGAAAGAATTAGAAGCCCACAGATGGTGCTTATTAAAGTAATATATCAAGAAAAGCCCAGTAGGGAGTACTAATAGAATCCGTTACAATTAGTTGTGATTGGATCGGATCCTTGTTACAAGTATTTTCTTTGGAATTCTGGCTTTGGGAGAAATTGGGTTTGGGATTAAAATGGCAGCTGTCAAATTTGTATTACATTTACAGATGAACAATATCACTTTGACAAGTCACTTTAGGCCTAGCCCTGTCACCAGAGTTTTCCTAGGGTGCTGTAGGTACACGGTATGGAAGTTTTCACTGGAATCCAAGAGTTGAGAGAAATGTTGTTAAATGTGGGAAGGAATCTGTTCTCAGAGAAAATCTATCTTACTTTAGAAGTCCTCTTTAGTGGTCTGTAAAACGACTACTTCAGGCTTAAGGGACTTCCAACTAGTTCTGAATATCGTCCAGCTCTTTTAAGACTGAAATCAGTTTTGTTTCACAATAAAAGTATATGTTTTTCAATATAAATCATTTAAAATTTTCCCTATGGCTGACCTACAATGCCATGACCAAAAGAAGAATCCACATAAACTACATTTTTTTCATATTTGCCCATTGTAAATAGAAGAAATCGTTAAAGTATTGTTAAATAGAGTAATATTCCCAGTACGAATCAAATGCTCATTCAATATCCAGATTTTGTTTTAGCCAGATTTCATGTAAGTTTCACTTGGTATTGCACAATGCTTCCATTTGCTTTCCTTTGGAAAGAGGTCTCCAACAACATTGCCGAAGACTTTTGGAATATTCAATACACATACATGCACACAAATCTTTTATTTCAATTCATTTCCCTCTTTGAATTTTTCTCCCAGTTCCAACCCTGTCCAAAACATTTTGACTCCTAAGGGGTCTCTATTTTTCCTTGAAACTTTGCCAGGAGAAAGATTACTGATCCAATAACGTCCCAGTTGAGCCACTTATTATGGTATTCTAATACAGTTTGCAAATATATACTAATATAATTGAAAGAAATCATGATCATAGCTTGGCAGTCATCTTCTGAAATATTAAATGCACTTTTCTTTTTATTTTTCCTAAAAAGTTTATTGTCAAGTTGGTTTCCATATAACACCCAGTGCTCATCCCAACAAGTGCCCTCCTCCATGCCCATCACCCCCTTCCACTCCCCGCCACACCCATCAGCCCTCAGTTTGTTCTCAGCATTCAGGAGTCTCATGGTTTGCCTTCCTCCCTCTCCCCAACTATTTTTCTCCTTCTTCTCCCTCATGGTCCCTGTTAGCTTCCTCCTAATCCATCTATACATGCAAACATATGGTATCTGTCCTTCCCTGCCTGACTTATTTCACTCAGCATAACACCCTCAAGTTCCATCCATGTTGCTACACATGGCCAGATTTCATTCTTTCTCATTGCCATGTAATATTCCATTGATAAATATACCACATCTTCTTGATCCATTCATCAGTTGATGGACACTTAGGTTCTTTCCATGTTTTGGCTATTGTTGAGAGTGCTGCTATAACATTGGGGTACATGTACCCCTCTGCATCGGTACTCCTGTATCCCTTGAGTAAATTCCTAGCTCTTACTGCTGGGTCATAGGGGAGTTCTATTGTTAATTTTTTGAGGAACCTCCATACTGTTTTCCAGAGGGGTTGCACCAGCTTACATTCCCACCAACAGTGTAGGAGGGTGCCCGTTTCTCTACATCCTCACCAGCATCGAGAGTCTCCTGATTTGTTCATTTTAGCCACTCTGACTGGCGTGAGGTGGTATCTCAGTGTGGTTTTGATTTGTATTTCCCTGATGAGAAGGGATGCTGAGCATCGTTTCATGTGTCTGTTGGCCAACTGGATGTCCTCCTTGGAGAAGTGTCTGTTCATGTCTTCTGCCCATTTCTTCACTGGATTATTTGTTTTTCGGGTGTGGAATTTGGTGAGTTCCTTATAGATTTTGGATTCTAGCCCTTTATCTGATATGTCATTTGAAACTATCTTTTCCCATTCCATCAGTTGCCTATTAGTTTTATGGATTGTTTCCTTTGCTGTGCAGAAGCTTTTGATCTTGATGAGGTCCCAGTAGCTCATTTTTGCTCTTGATTCCCTTGCTTTTGGGGATGTGTCAAGTAAGAAATTGCTGCGGTTTGGGTCAAGGAGGTTTTTTCCTACTTTCTCTTTAGGGTTTTGACAGTTTCTTGTCTCACATTCAGGTCCTTGATCCATTTTGAGTTTATTTTGGTGTATGGTGTGAGAAAATGATCTAGTTTCATTCTTCTGCATGTTGCTGTCCAGTTCTCCCAGCACCATCTGTTAAAGAGGCTGTCTTTTTTCCATTGGATATTCTTTCCTGCTTTGTCAAAGGTTAGTTGGCTGTATACTTTTGGGTCCACTTCTGAGTTCTCAATTCTGTTCCATTGGTCTATGTGTCTGTTTTTGTGCCAATACCATACTGCCTTGATGATTCCAGCTTTGTAATTGAGGCTAAAGGCTGGGATGGTGATGCCTCCCATTTTGGTTTTCTTCTTCAATATTCCTTTGGCTATTCCGGGGTTTTTTGTGGTTCTATACAAATTTTAGGATAGTTTGTTCTAGTTTGAGAAGATGCTGGTGCAATTTTGGTTGGGATTGCATTGAATGTGTGTATTGCTTCGGGTAGTAATGACATTTTAACTATATTTATTCTTCCGACCTATGAACATGTAATGTTTTTCCATTTCTTTGTGTCTTCTTCAATTTCCTTCATAAGTTTTCTATAGTTTTCATCATACAGATCTCCTATATTTTTGGTTAGGTTTATTCCTAGGTATTTTATGGGGTTTTTTTGTGCAATTGTGAATGGGATCAGTTTCTTGATTTCTCTTTCTGTTACTTCATTATTGGTGTATAAAAATGCAACTGATCTCTGTACGTTGATTTTGTACCCTGCAACTTTGTGGAATTCATGGATCAGTTCTAGTAGGCTTCTGATGGAGTCTGTTGGGTTTTCTGCGTAGAGTATCATGTCATCTGCGTAAAGTGAAAGTTTGACTTCTTCTTTGCCAGTTCTGATGCCTTTAATTCCTTTTGTTGGCTGATGCTAGGACTTCCAGCACTATGTTAAACAACAGTGATGAGAGTGGACAGCCCTGTCGTGTTCCTGATCTCCAGGGGAAAGTTCTCAGTTTTTCCCCAGTAAGGATGATGTTAGATGAGGGCTTCTCATAGATGGCTTTTTTGATGTTTAAATGCACTTTTTAAACAATGGCTTAACCTGCTATACCAACAAGCTAATCTCTGGTTGGAGGAAATAAACTCTATTACAGATATTAAAACCAGAACTCCTTCCTTTTAACTTACAGATATTTGTACCTTAATTCACGTTATTCCATCAGTCTAGACTGCATCATCCTCTGTGTATCAGAAACTTTTGGAGTGTTCCTTGACCCCTCAGAAAGAACCAAGTGTTTTTTCACAGTCCATAGCATTCATCTCTGCTTAGAAAGAATGCCAATTATTCTTTACATGTCAGTGAACTGCTCACATCTATGTCTCTCACCAGTCAGCAACTCGAATGGAGTGTTTCATAAACAAACTGAGGCCTTAGGTGGAGATGAAGGATTTGGACAGGAATGGGAGAGAAACAAAGAACTGTCAAGACAAAGGCACCGAAAGGGAATACAGTGGAATTAGTTCATGGTTCATTGGGGCAAGTCACACTCACATGTGTCCTAGCACCATCATCTGAAATGGTGGGTCACTTTCTTTTGGGTAGATACCAATGTCCTGATTTCAGGTGTTTTATCTGAATTGAAATAGGACCCTTAGTAAGGGTGGAAAACTAGTGAATACACACTTTTAAAAAGCTGTGGGAGACAGTTGGGGCTTCTTTCAAATGAGCAGATGTTTTCAAAAATGGTTTTAGCCTCAGAATAGAAACCAAATTAAAAAGTGAGAAACCAAGAGAGAAAATACTGCAGAGGTCNGCTAAAGGCTGGGATGGTGATGCCTCCCATTTTGGTTTTCTTCTTCAATATTCCTTTGGCTATTCGGGGTTTTTTGTGGTTCTATACAAATTTTAGGATAGTTTGTTCTAGTTTGAGAAGATGCTGGTGCAATTTTGGTTGGGATTGCATTGAATGTGTGTATTGCTTCGGGTAGTAATGACATTTTAACTATATTTATTCTTCCGACCTATGAACATGTAATGTTTTTCCATTTCTTTGTGTCTTCTTCAATTTCCTTCATAAGTTTTCTATAGTTTTCATCATACAGATCTCCTATATTTTTGGTTAGGTTTATTCCTAGGTATTTTATGGGGTTTTTTTGTGCAATTGTGAATGGGATCAGTTTCTTGATTTCTCTTTCTGTTACTTCATTATTGGTGTATAAAAATGCAACTGATCTCTGTACGTTGATTTTGTACCCTGCAACTTTGTGGAATTCATGGATCAGTTCTAGTAGGCTTCTGATGGAGTCTGTTGGGTTTTCTGCGTAGAGTATCATGTCATCTGCGTAAAGTGAAAGTTTGACTTCTTCTTTGCCAGTTCTGATGCCTTTAATTCCTTTTGTTGGCTGATGCTAGGACTTCCAGCACTATGTTAAACAACAGTGATGAGAGTGGACAGCCCTGTCGTGTTCCTGATCTCCAGGGGAAAGTTCTCAGTTTTTCCCCAGTAAGGATGATGTTAGATGAGGGCTTCTCATAGATGGCTTTTTTGATGTTTAAATGCACTTTTTAAACAATGGCTTAACCTGCTATACCAACAAGCTAATCTCTGGTTGGAGGAAATAAACTCTATTACAGATATTAAAACCAGAACTCCTTCCTTTTAACTTACAGATATTTGTACCTTAATTCACGTTATTCCATCAGTCTAGACTGCATCATCCTCTGTGTATCAGAAACTTTTGGAGTGTTCCTTGACCCCTCAGAAAGAACCAAGTGTTTTTTCACAGTCCATAGCATTCATCTCTGCTTAGAAAGAATGCCAATTATTCTTTACATGTCAGTGAACTGCTCACATCTATGTCTCTCACCAGTCAGCAACTCGAATGGAGTGTTTCATAAACAAACTGAGGCCTTAGGTGGAGATGAAGGATTTGGACAGGAATGGGAGAGAAACAAAGAACTGTCAAGACAAAGGCACCGAAAGGGAATACAGTGGAATTAGTTCATGGTTCATTGGGGCAAGTCACACTCACATGTGTCCTAGCACCATCATCTGAAATGGTGGGTCACTTTCTTTTGGGTAGATACCAATGTCCTGATTTCAGGTGTTTTATCTGAATTGAAATAGGACCCTTAGTAAGGGTGGAAAACTAGTGAATACACACTTTTAAAAAGCTGTGGGAGACAGTTGGGGCTTCTTTCAAATGAGCAGATGTTTTCAAAAATGGTTTTAGCCTCAGAATAGAAACCAAATTAAAAAGTGAGAAACCAAGAGAGAAAATACTGCAGAGGTCATAAAACAGGCTTCCCATGGTTGGCAGGCCAACTGGACAGGGACAAGAGTAATCCCAAATTCTAATTTCTCCTTACAGGAGCCCTGTTCTAGGAAATAACTGAGTAGTTAGCAATCTGGATGGATGGAATGATGGATGGATGGATGGATGATGGATAAGTTTGATACATCGTTATATATGTACATAACTGGAAAAAATACACAAAATTATTAAGAGCAATTATCTGTGTTGTAGGAATATAAAATAACTTTTAACCATTATTTTTTCATCTTTCCCAATTTTTTTGATGGAAGTATGTCCTATTTTTACAATCAGAAAAAGGTGATTAAAATACATATGTGTGTGCGTGTGTCTTATTTTTTGTTTTGTTTTGACTAAACCAGTAATTCTCAGTTGGGTGCAATTTTGTCCCCTGGTCAGCATTTAGCAATGTCTGGAGACATATTTGGTTGTCACAATTGTGGTGTCTGGTACTGACATCTAGTTAGCGGAGGTCAGGAAATGCTTCTGACCATCTTACAGGACAGCTTGTGAAATTCATATGTATTACAAGCTATAATCTCTGTGTCAGAATTACCCAAGTGAAAATGAGCTTCTGGTCTGACAGATATTGAAGAATATTGTGTTTCTTCTTTACTTTTATGTTTTATATGTTGACTAATATAGGCCCTCATGTGGAACAAGCCAAAATAAATACATATTGGGTTGAATTGAATTAAAAGTGTACATACTTTTGGACACAGTGTAGATATAAAAGATGCATAATACATTTTAGAATAAGTAATGAAAAGATATATTTTTATTACCCATCTAGAACCAAGAATTGATTTCACTCAATAAGAAATTAGTGGACATCTTCTGGGCATATATCACTTTGCCAGATGTTCTGCAAAGTATAAAAGTAACATAAAATGCATTCCCTGACCTTGAAGAATTTGCAGTCTAACCAAAGAAATAGAACATATCCTAGGAAAACTATTTTGTTCCAGAAAAGAGCAGCCCACGGCTGTATGCCAAAATAAGTACCTAATTAGTGCAGTAAGACTTTAAGGAACAGAAAAAAAATCAATATGTCTGGAATTGTCAGAGATGGCTTCCTGGCAAATAAGGGAACTGAGCTGACACTTCACAGATTGATGGACAAAATGTCCGTATGATCAGCAAGGAAGAGAAGGTATTGCAAGACAGAGAAAAAAAGCATGATTAAAACTAAGAAGTTAAGCCCATCATGGGCAGGTTCATGGGGGAAAGTAAAGACTACCCTAGCTGAAGCAGGTCATAGATTGGAACAGCTAGGAAATGGCCAGGCTATGGTGAGAATCAAATGATTCTTATCAGTAGGAATGGTCTGTAAATATCCAAACCTAGGAATGGGATAAAATGCCCTCTCCAACAAAGTTTGGAAATCATGTTTTCAGTCTTTATCAACACTTAAAGTGGTTACTTAACCTAATATGGGTTAGCATTATCTTCCCACACGTACAGACCTTTGTACTATATAAAGCAACAATCTGGCCTACATAGTGTACCTAATATTCCATAAAAGTGACCATTAGTAAAGGAAAGCCAAATTTAGCTGTACGCCATGTAGCCTTCTCCCCCTTATGACTACAAAGATAGCAAGAGTCCTCATTTCAGAAGAGAAGGGCTCTAATTAAAAGAAGTCTTTTAATTACTTCAGCTAATATTCTAATATTATGTTTTTATCAAGGGAATGAAAGGGCAAGTATTCTGTATTGTCAAGGAGTCTTGCAGAAGATAGAAATGAAGAATTAACGATGTTAAGAATTATTAGACTTGGGGCTCTTGGGTGGCTCAGTCGGTTAAGTGTCCAACTTCAGCTCTGGTCACGATCTCACAGTTAATGGGTTCGAGCCCTACGTCGGGCTCTGTGCTGACAGCTCAGAGCCTGGATCCTGCTTTGGATTCTGTGTCTCCCTCTCTTTCTGCCCCTCCCCCACTCACACTCTGTATCCCTCTCTCTCTCTCTCAAAAATAAATAAGCCTTAAAAAATTTGTAAATATTTATTAGACCTAATTCAATGCACATATATGTTGAGCTAGTAATTAAATACAGTAAGTAATAGATCACTGCCTCTGAAACAAAACAACAACAACAAAAAACTTACCTTATACATAAATACAATTTGCCTAATCTTTTTCTACTTGCTAGGGTACACTTATCTTTTCTGACTGGAAACTCAGAAGAAAGAATTTTGGAGAATAAATGGGCTTTATATTTAGGATAAGAACAACTCCAGGGGCACCTGGGTGGCTCAGTCGGTTGAGCATCTCACTTCAGCTCAGGTCATGATCTCACGGTTCGTGAGTTTGAGCCCCACATCAGGCTCTGTGCTGCCAGCTCAGAGCCTGGAGCCTGCTTGGGATCCTGGGTCTCCCTCTCCCTCTCTGCCCCTCCCCCACTCCCCCAATCTGTCTCTCGGTCCCGTCTCTCGAAAATAAATAAACATTAAAAAAATTTTTAAAAAGAACAACTCCAATGCAGTAACAATTAATAACTAATTTTTGAAACTCCCAAAAGAAATGAGCCAATGTGTTTTTTAAATATATATTAGCATTATATATATCTTAACCTGTAAATACTAGAGTCAAATTAACTATAAAGCAAGAATTCTTAGCTCTTCATAAAAGAGGTTTAAATAAATGTTAGTTCGCCTATGGGGCACGTGGGTGACTCAGTCAGTTAGCCCTCCAACTTTGGCTCAGCTCATGATCTCTTAGCTCATGGGTTTGAGCCCCGCATCGGGCTTTGGGCTGACAGCTTAGAGCCTGGAGCCTGCTTTGGATTCTGTGTCTCCCTCTCTCTCTGCCCCTCCCTGGCTTGTGCTTTCTCTCTCTCTCAAAAATAAATCAAAATTTTTTAAAAATGTCAACTCACCTACGAAGCTTTGTTGGTTAGGAAAACGTTCAGCTGTATATGATAACCTTACTTACAGTGGTTTAAGAAAATGGAGATTGGGTTCTTTTTAAAGAGAATTAGAGGGGCACCTGGGTGGCTCAGTCAGTTAAGTGTCCTACTTGGCTCAGGTCATGATCTTGCAGTCCATGGGTTTGATCCCCACGTCAGGCTCTGTGCTGACAAGCTCAGAGTCTGGAGCCTGCTTTGTATTCTGTGTCTTCCTCTCCCTCTGCCCGTCTCCCACTTGCACTCTGTCTCTCTCTTTCTCTCAAAAATAAATAAACATTTTAAAAACTTTTTAAAAAATAAAGAGAATTAGAAAGGATGGTAGACCATGGCTCTTATTGGTGGCTCCATGATGCGATTTAGGGCAAAGCTCTTTCGGGTTTTCTAATAAGCATCCTTAGGTGACCATCAGTTACATCCCAAAAATATATCACATGAACCACCTCTAGTTAAAAGGTAGGCTGAGAAATGGTTTTTACTTGTGCCCATTGCAATCCCAAATAAAAGTCACAAAGAATGGAAAAATTATGTAAGCCAATTAGCAACTCTATCAACAACACAAGATCCATGATTATACTAAGACTCAGCCATTATGTTTGTTAACGCATTGCTAAGTGAATTGCCCCAATATCTAGGTGTCACACAAAGTTCAGCTTCCAAGTTTTCTTGAACTAGGTCATTTTGTGCCTTTAAGCTATGTTTTCCTCTAATGGATTTCTTGGAGAAGAGCCCAAGCGCGGCTTGTATCCATTCATAGAAAAGGTTTCTGTGTAGTATTGCTTTGCCTACAAGGGCAAGAGTGATGCAGGAAGATTTCCACCAGTCAGAAAGTTACCAACTGATACACTGTGGATGGTAATTGACAGAGCTAATTCAGGGAAGTGAAAAAGAGGGAAACTGAAGGTATGGCATAGTCCCTTTGCTTTCCCAGCTGCTTTCAGCTTTTGCTGGTAAGGAAGCAAGTGGTGGTATCTTAAGAGCTCTTAAATTCTTGGGGTGGGTAGAGAAGCAGGCAAGCAGGCAGGTTGGAAGGAGGGGGCAGTGTGGAGGGGGGTGAGGGATGACAGTTCAATATCTAACAGTATCTGGTACATAGTAGGTGCTCCAGCAATATATGTTGAATAAAGCTTTTGCTTATTTACCCTTATTAAAGAGTGAACAGAAGTTGACTTAAAAGAAGTATTCCTCATCCACTTTAAGGAAGTAAATGTTAGTCAGCATCCATACCATCTGAATACAAGCTCTGTGAGGACCCCAAAGGCTCTCGCTCGGGAGGTCTTTCCCTGTCTTTTATGTGACCTGGCGGATTTTTTCAATTCATACCCAGTGTTAATTAATCAGATCTATAGGAATTGGTTTCTAAGCCATTTGGCCACCAAGCAGATTATTAAGCATTGCAAAATCAATTTAAAGTGATTTTTAAGTGTTTAAAATCATCTTATAATTTCCTAAATCAGCATGAAAGTCAGCTTGAAATGGAGGTTAAGGATTATTCGTCAATACATCGAGCACTCAAGTGTTGAGGGGCATTTGAAGATGTATGAATAACGGTCCCCACCATTTACAACTTATGACCCACTTGGGGAGACACCACGTGTGCAAGGGTGAGGGGGAATCACATAATAATGTTGATTATATTTACGACTTGTACAATTAATAAGACAGACAGCACATGTTTCATTTTACCCAGAATAACAACTAATTTGGACTTTGCTGAAGTGGACACACGGACTAACTATATCCTGCCACATAAATCTTGAGACCCTGATACAAGGATCATAGCATTTGAAGATTAGAGTATAAAGTACTGCTTAGAATAGATAATCTATCAGGAGTTCCATAGGAGGAAATAAAAACAATTATTCTTTTTCTTTTTTTAAAAAACTAGGTCATGGAACTAAAGGAGTATTTGAGCTTCTGTCTGGATGGCGCAGAACGAGAGAGAACTTGCCCTTCAAAGACAGGGTAGCAGATGCCTATTCTGATGTGATGGTCACCTATACCATGACCAGCTCCTTGTACTTCATTACCTTTGGCATGGGTGCCAGCCCATTCACAAACATAGAGGCTGTGAAGGTCTTCTGTCAGAACATGTGTGTCTCCATTCTATTGAACTACTTCTACATTTTCTCATTCTTTGGCTCCTGTCTGGTCTTCGCCGGCCAGCTAGAGCAAAACCGCTACCACAGCATCTTTTGCTGTAAGATCCCCTCTGCAGAGTACCTGGACCGCAAACCTGTGTGGTTCCAGACAGTGATGAGTGATGGGCATCAACAGACATCCCATCATGAGACGAACCCTTACCAGCACCATTTTATTCAGCACTTCCTGCGCGAACATTACAACGAATGGATTACCAATATCTACGTGAAGCCATTTGTTGTCATCCTCTATCTCATTTATGCTTCCTTCTCCTTCATGGGGTGCTTGCAGATCAGTGACAGAGCCGACATCATCAATCTCCTAGCCAGCGATTCCCCGAGCGTTTCCTACGCCATGGTCCAGCAGAAATATTTCAGCAACTACAGCCCAGTGATAGGATTCTACATCTACGAGCCCCTGGAATACTGGAACGGCAGCGTCCAGGAGGACCTGAGGAGACTCTGTAGTGGGTTCACGGCAGTGTCCTGGGTGGAGCAGTATTACCAGTTCCTGAAAGTTAGCAACATCAGTGCCAATAACAAGAGTGACTTTATCAGTGTCCTACAAAGTTCATTTTTAAAAAAGCCAGAATTCCAACATTTTCGAAACGATATCATCTTCTCCAAGGCGGGGGATGAAAACAACATTATTGCCTCTCGCTTGTACCTGGTGGCCAGGACTAGCAAAGACAAGCAGAAGGAAGTCATAGAAGTGTTGGAAAAATTGAGGCCCCTGTCGCTCTCAAAGAGCATCCGATTCATCGTGTTCAACCCCTCCTTCGTGTTCACGGATCATTATGGCTTGTCTGTCACAGTGCCTGTTCTGATTGCAGGCTTTGGTGTTCTCCTGGTGTTAATCCTGACCTTTTTCCTAGTGATCCACCCTCTGGGAAACTTCTGGCTAATTCTTAGCGTCACCTCAATCGAGCTGGGCGTTCTGGGCTTAATGACATTATGGAACGTCGACATGGATTGCATTTCTATCTTGTGCCTTATCTACACTTTAAATTTTGCCATTGACCACTGTGCACCACTGCTTTACACATTTGTATTAGCAACTGAGCACACCCGAACACAATGTATAAAAAGCTCCCTACAAGAGCATGGGACAGCCATTTTGCAAAACGTTACTTCTTTTCTTATTGGGTTGGTCCCCCTCCTATTTGTGCCTTCGAATCTGACCTTCACACTGTTCAAATGCTTGCTGCTCACTGGGGGTTGCACACTTCTGCACTGTTTTGTTATCTTACCTGTGTTCCTCACCTTTTTCCCCCCTTCCAAAAAACACCACAAGAAAAAGAAACGGGCCAAACGGAAGGAGAGAGAGGAAATTGAATGCATAGAAATTCAAGAGAACCCTGATCACGTCACCACAGTCTGAAGGGTGTAGACAAATGGATTATTTTTCTTTTCCAGTATTGCACAACGATGCAGGGAGAGCAAAGCTCACACCTCAGCTGCTTGGGCTGGCCAGGGGTAACAAGGAAAGTCAGATCAAGAGTGAATTGTTCATGACACATCAAGGTGTCCGCTTCCTGGGGGGAAGAGAGAATCAAAGAAGAGGGAAATGTTCTTTACAGCCTTGTTCTCCACTAAAGATAAGTTTGTGGATGTGATCTTAGAGCTCTTCCAAGGAATGGACGAATCAATGGAGCATTGGAAGGCCAAAAGATCTAACTGCTTTTAAAAATAATATGCATAAGAAAGATGGAGAGGAGAGGAAAGGGGGCCTCTAAATAGGGAAAAAGACAGTCAATGTCAAAATTGCCATGGCGTTTTTCTTATTTGTGTTTTGAACAGGTTGGTCAAAGGAAACCTATGCACTTGGGAAGTACATATTTAATCCCGTCTAAGCCAAAGGACTTCCCAATCCATTTTACGTGTACATATATATGTATATATGCCATATATACATATACTTAGATTTGTCTTTAGTGTACATTGATGTTTGTGTAGAAGAAGTTGTACATTTGCAGATGGGCTGGCCTTTCTCTAGAAAGTCACATCAGCCTTAGCCAAATATAGATGCATTAATGGCAATTCAAAACAATTCAAGTGTTTCAGCAGCAAGAGTGTTATACAACTGTGTGATAAGCAAAATAAACAGAGACGTCAGTCCATTAGATTCTACATTTCATGTCAATCTTTGAGACTCTTGCTTTGGATGACTTGGCAAACACACACACACACACACACACACACACACACACACACACACACGGCATTTAAACCAATTACCACATGGTTAAAATTTCACATTGGAACTAAATAGTTGATAAGGCTTTTCATTGAGGTCTAATGCTTCTCTATATTTGAAAAGGCTGATTTGCCTGCTTTCAGAGAGCTTACCCACTGCAAATGAAGATTTTTACACATACTGTCCATACATGTGTGTATAGGGTGCACGTGTGTGTGTGTGTGTGTGTCTGTGTGTCTGTGTGCATGTGTGAGAACATTGAGGTATACCACAGGTATAGTGTTCTCATTTTAGATGACAAAAATATACTGCCATGGAATATAGATAATAAACATAGGAAAAAGGAGATCTAACTAGGAAATGTCGTAGAACAAACAGAGTAAATGGATCATCACCACTCATCCTGCGTCACCAACTGGTTCCTAGTGTAAGGAAAATATTCTAATCCTATAAAGTCTAATGTGCTCCTTGCATTAATATTTGAAACACTAACCCAGGCCACGATCATGATAGTAGTGGTCACTATAACTACCAAAATATCGTTTTGTAGCTTCTTGCCAATATCATTGTTCTTGTTACCTGGAAAGTGCTCGTCAGTTGGCCCACCACCTAGGGTGTCCGTAGCTCTCCACGGGTGGCATGTGAACTGTAACTGCTGCTGAATTCTCTCTCAGAAAAAGTACTGAGGTAAATGTTTTCATTGAGTTCACATTTAACACTGGTCCCCAGCAGATAGACTTAGTCTGTTGGGTGCTTACTTGGATTAATGCTATGCTTCCTGTCACAGAAAATTCCTAGAAAATGCCTTTTCCCATGCCCAGCAGTAAAATAAATTAATTTTCAGGTAGGACTGAACAAATGTCCAGTGATTATAAAAGCATTTAGTAAGCTCTTGTACCTGGAAGAGAACTACCATTTCCCACCAACTTCGGTTGTATATTTTAATTGAATTTCAAATACTAAAATCTGGAAACAAAAAGAAAAAGAAAAGAAAAGAAAAAACTTCTTGGACTCAATTACGTTCAGCAAAGAGATCAAATGGTTCCCTTTGGGTTGCAGTCTTCAGAAATGAAGTTGATAGATTAATGAATTACCAAAACAATAAAACAAGTATGCTTTTCCAATTAAGGAGTTTACCAGGATAGTAAGGGAGAGAAGAACTGTCTCTAAAATGAAAACCATTCAACCAAATTTTATTTTATCAAATGAAGTTTGTTTTGTCCTACCTTGAGGTTACTGAGTTTCTATGAGAAATGATTCATGTCTTCTCAATTGTGTTCATGTGGGCACAATATCAGTAGATCAAGTATGGAAAATAATTGCCATAAACATAAGTTATTGTTCTCATGTGGTTTGTTTTAAATTCATTTCACAGATAACCCTAGCCTTTGGCCTCCTGAACAGCTCTGCTAGGATGAACTGGTATTTGATACTTGTAGACCTGCAGACCATGATCTCATATCTGAAGTAGAAATTTCTGAAGAACTGGGTTTGGGGGGAACAGAGGGGGATTCTTCTGCTTAGTTCACTCATCATTTGTGAAGATTTGTTTTGCATCCCTTTCAAAAGATGGGAAATAATCATCTGAGATATTCCATTAATTAGTACTCCACTGTTTTCCCAAGGTGTACCATTCTCCATTCATATACCAATTTTTTTTAAAAGCTTGTCTATTTGGGTCATTTTTTTCTTGATTACCTTAGACAATTCCACATACAAAGAAGATTGGCAGTCTGATTTATAAAGAAAGAATGAAGCATGCCAGTTGCCAAATGCATGTGAGGATGGTGGCATATATTGCCAGACCACCAGGGCAATTCCAATATCACACCTGCAACTAGATAGTCTTTGTGTGGATGGAGTAAAACAGTTCTTTTTTAGATTACGTCTTCAAGGATCACAGCGAGTAAAATAAATGTGAATTTCTTATTGCTCAATAGACAAGAGGGGTTGGATTTTGGAAGGGACGTTATCTTTTCCAGGATTCCATGGTACTCATTAGTGAACTGTAGCAATAATTTATTGAAATGGAATTTCTTGCTCTGGAAGAGTTAATATACCACCAAAAATGCCCTAACTCTGTCCTACGAAGTAACTTAAGCACACAAAGAATCTAATCGAGCATCATCTGGCCTCCAACCTCACTGTGCAACAGATGTTTCCAAATATTCCAATTACTCAATGCCAAGATACATCCTAGCATATGAGATCATGATTTGTAGGTAATGCCCAACCTCTACCTTTTTTGATAGCTTTTGTGTTCCTCCCTA
The DNA here is from genome assembly GCF_008692635.1 of Crocuta crocuta. Lineage (NCBI taxonomy): Eukaryota > Metazoa > Chordata > Mammalia > Carnivora > Hyaenidae > Crocuta > Crocuta crocuta. The sequence continues at coordinate 1,280,130 of NW_027530179.1, forward strand.
GCTTTTCTAGTTTACTCCTATTGCTTTGTCCATTTGTGAAATACTCATGGTGTTCAAATTGGGAACCTATGTACTGCTAAAAGATGACCGATCAACCCTGGAAGAAAAGAAACTGTAGGAAATATCTCATATATTTAGAATGTTGTATTTTGCTGAAATGTGTTTTTCTGTTAAAGCAAGAAATTTTCAAGTTTGAAGAAAGAAAGAAAGAAAGAAAGAAAAGGGAGAGAAAGAGAAAGACAGAGAGAAAGAGAGAGAGAAATAGAAAGAAAGAAAAAGAAAGAGAGAGAGAGAAACACACCTTTTTTGAATTTAAACTGCAATGTGAATTTATTTTCTTCCAAATAAATTTGAATTAGAAAATACTTAAGAACTCCACTCCCCATGATGGTGAATAAGCTCCAAAAAGGTACTCACCTAAATTGTAGAAAGAGATTTGGTTAACCTAGACCATGCTTAATTTTTTTAATGAAAGGTGTACTTAAATGTCACCCCATGAATTCTTCCAGGGATTGTGAACCTCTCTGACTGATGTGCATGAAAATTCCATGAAAGAATTATTCTTCCCTATGGTTGAATCATGTGAGTGTTTCTTTCCCATTTGATTCCTATTTATTTCCAGAGAATTTGGGTTTTACCTTGTGAGGTTAGAAGAATTATGACAAATGAAGCTCCTACGAAGCTATAGTAGCCATTCTTGAATATTGAATTCGAGAGGGTGAGAGCTTTTTCCCATTTTGTAATTACCCATGCACTTTCCCATAATAATCCTCTAATCCTTTTAGGCTTGTGGTTAGAGCTAAGGATTAACTATTGCCATTCAGAATTACATGTATTTTTGTAAGTTGACTGTACATATCATAATTACAGTCACATATTTTTATAACCAAATAGTTATGAATGCCTGGCACTATGCATGCATTGTTACTAATAGTACATAGATTTCTAAAAACACTATTTTCATGGTTATTTCAACTTTTATTAAAATTCTCATATCAGCTATTCATAAATGCCTTGTAGGTTTTAGTCCCAAGGGCCTAACGTCCACAGAAAGTTCCATCCCAAAGGGGACAATTTAAAAATTTCCTTCCCTGGGTGTCAATGGTAGCGACCTCTTCTAGGATGTTCTCTGGAAAATCCTAGAGGCTAAATCGGACTTCCAGATAAACAGCATAGCAGATTGTGTGTTAGTCAATAATTACTCCAACTTCAATGTCTTGTGTTTGCTGATCTCATCGTGAATCAGAGAATACAATACCTTGCGACTGGAATTTAGATCTTGTCTCCTGTGACTTGGAGAACTCAATGGTTTGCTCAATCTCTTTTTAGAGATATCTCTCAGTTCTGTTGGTGTTTGCCAGTGGTACTGATAATCCTTTCAAATATAAGCCTGAAAACTGTCACTTACTTCAAAGAGATTTAGAAGCACTTTTATTCCCTTTAAAAACAAAATGAAGGAACAAAAAATATGTCTTGCTCTTTCTGTGTTACAAAACAATTTTGTGACAAATTTTTTGACATTGACTCGAAACCTATCCATAGCTGAATTAGTATGCCCTTGGACTCTTCCCATCTTGAACCTAAAATAAAACTCAGCATCATCACTGTGGTGCAGGCATTTATACCAACCCTTTTAAGCAATGATCTGCCAATATATTGTATAGGGGAAATGAACTAGATTTTTTTTGTACTGATTTGTTTTCAGAATCATGACTGCAAATATATTTATTCAAATGAAAGCATCAAAATCATAATGAAAACAGCAAACATTCTTTGGGTCCAGCATGGGAGGAACTATATGTGGACTTAATAGCAGTAAATTGTTTCGATTGTAAACTAAATGGCCAAGGTTTGACCCACTATGTTTTAGTGAGAAGGGAAAGAGGTGGTGTTCTGGGCTTCAAATTTTGTGTAGCTGGTTCAGGCAACGTTTGAAGTAAGTCTGAAGGAATGTTGGGAAATGAGCCCACATGCTCAGAAATCAAGGTGTCTATAAGTAGGTGTGATAGAAGAGGGGGAAATTCCACATATTTTAGAGTTTAGGATAATGCACAGAGAATTTCATGGTGCCTCAAAACTACAGAGTCTTAACTGATAGCAAAATGGATCGTTTGCCAATACATTTCACTTGAAGATTGTCTTCTTATTTGTCAAATTCATAACCTAATCTTTACAAGGAAATTGCTCCTGAATTCCTATGCATGAACCAGAGCCATAGATCATTTTGTGAGTGAAAAGTGGGGTCTTAGGGAATCTCTTTGAAAAGAAACTTCAAGTAAACACCCAGGCAAGCATGATTCACTCCTAAAGTTAGCTGTTGACATTCTTTGATTTTGTCCATCTTTGAGGCATAACAAATAATTTTTGATGTTTTCTCCGTACTTAATGAGGCCCTCTCTGTTACTGATAGAGAACGCACTTGCTTTTCTTATAAAATGGAAAATTATTCAGAGAGAAATATATATAGTCAAAAATCACATAACTAGAATAAGTACAGATAACTGGTCTGTGGATAATCACATCTCTTCTCCACTTCTGAAGGTGTCATCAAAAATCAAATGGGCTTATATCCTAAACTGAGAACCTCTATAAGGTTGATATTTTTAATATAAAGGATTTATTTAAAAATCATTGCTAATTTTGCACTTTTATAAGTTACAGAAAGTCAGTCACTACTATTTTTTCCCCCTTGAAGTTTGAGGAAAGTGTTCATAGGTCATGCTAATTATGAAGTCTTAAAAGTCAGAAGGAAACTTTAGAAACAGAAGAGTGAGAATATCTGCTAGTTGTGTGTGATTCCTACGCCATGTCACCTGTTTATACTTACCTGAACTGGGGTTTTTGGAAGTTATTTCTCACTGTCTTCTGGATTCCCAAATGGTTAATGGCTTTGCCAGATAGAGGAATGGTATGGTTTCCTTTCCCTCTGTTTCCATAATTATTAGAGCAACCACATTACTCACAGTGTTCTTTCAAACCAGTGGAGAAATCAGAACTTTAGGAGTACCTAGGAGAGACTGCCATGGATAAAAGACAAGTGGGGTTTATGGCAAGTGTGTTGCTTTCCAGGCTTGTGTCTATTTATTAACTTGGACTTGGGTAAAGGCAGTTCACACTATGTTGTGGGGAGCATTTGAGTTATCTAATATAAAATGCCAGTAGAACCTCCCCATGGAAACTGATCTTCCATCATTCTATTTAGTTGATTTACTGGGTTTTGGTAGCCACAGTCAGAAAACTAGAAAAAGACCAAACTGTTATATTCCCCCATGTCCTGATGCAATGTGCAGCATCTATTTTGAGGGAGAATCAGGAAATTCTGTCATCTTTTCTTCTCAAACATAAAAGTGCTAGGTACTGATAAATTATAACTTAAACTCACCAATGCAAATATCCCAAAGTTTTAGAAGACTTTACTCAACAACTTTATTAGACTTTCATGTTAATTATGCATATTTTTCAGCAATCGACTTTTTTGCTCTTAAATAGGAAATCTATCACAACTTGAAAAGGGCAGAGATCTCTCCAAGCTACCTCATAAGGGTATTTAAAGATGAAATGGCTTGCAACCTTTGATTAAATGGCAATACATTAAAGCCACAAAGCAATAGTATTACATCTCCTTCCCTTTCTAAGTCTAGAGGTAAAGGGAATACGCCCCTGGGCAGTCCTCCTTTGCACTCCAGTTAACACAATGTTGTTTCATGTGAAATCCCTCAGGGCTGTTGTTTGGTTGTCTCTCTACAGACATCCTTGAACATGGAACTTGGTTCAGAAAGAGAATACCCTGACATTGACTTTGAGGCAGTGGTCTACGTAGGAAAGTGCACAATCAAACAATCTGTGAGTAACTCAGTAAAAATTCAAGTGCACTTCTTACCAATGGAGGAAAAATTCAATTTGTTTGTTTGCTCATTTACCCTAAGCAAATAGAAAGAGACAAAGTTACTAGTATTTGGCATTTTACTTAGGTTTTCTTTTCCACTGGGCACTATCACTATCATTTTTTATGAAATTGGGCTTCTGAAACACAAGTCATTTTGGGAGACATTAGAATCAGTGAGAAGAAAACTACTAGGTGGAAAAGATCTTCACCCATGCATAATTAAGTTGTAGGAATGAAAGTAGAAGTTGAGCATTTTGTGTCCTTTGCTATCCTAAAACAAAAGCCCACATGCTCTCCTGGATAAACAGAATGCTAATTTCTATAACAAAGAAGAATGATAAAACATATGCTTTTATGAGACCCAGTGTCTTATCAGTACAAACCTCATAGCAAACCACCATTTTCATGTGTCTTTCCCTATAAGAACATTCTTTTTTAAATGTTCTATGTTATATGGTTTCTTAGCACATCTCATTCATAAAAACAGCCTCATTTTATCACTTATGAAATAGTGCAGATAACTTATTACACCATTAGACTCTCTGCTCTGTGATTCTGTACCCTGCACTGTAAAACTAAAGCTACTTATTAAGTAACACTTGAAAAATTTTTTTGAACACAAATGTCAATATAAAAAAAATTACTGAAGTTATAGTTTCATCCCAAAATATCTTCAAAGGAGGAAACTGCCAGAGTGGCCATTTTAGATCTTACTAACAGCAAATGTTCTTATGTGAATCCTTCAGAAATTTCCAAATTACCTGAATTTGGTCCATTATCCAAATTTGTCTCTATTCTCTATAAGCAAAATAAAAAAAAAATACTAGGTTTTTCCAACTATAGTAAAAATAGAGATATAAATTATTTCCCATAGATTTATACATGTAAACATACTTAATTAATCATTAATCTCATAACCTAATCAAGGAAATTATGTTGCTGATAGTTTCTTGTTAATTTCATTATATTTTTCATACTTTGGATACACAGTAATATAATAATTTTAGTTAAATTTCTCAGGATTATGTTATTTAAGCAATCTATGATCTAAAGCCTAAAGGTAAAAACCTCAAGAAAAATAGCAATAAAGTCTTGGTTGTTTGCAAAAAATGTCATCTCAGTTATATTTACTGTAATGCCACTAAGTAAAATTATTTACAGTATTTCTGGCTATGCTGACCTTTTATTTTAACAACAACCAAAATCTCTGTCCATTAGACATAATAAGGTATAGTTAGCATATTAAAACAGTGATAGGTGGTACTGGTAGTTACCCTTTAGTTCCTAGGATCAAGATGACTTTGCTAGTTCTTTCTAGATTGCAAGCCCAAATGCTGCAAACTAGGATATTCACAGATTCGCTGTAGTTTCCTCTTAATATTAAATGCTTCACAGAATATCATAATATAAGGTTTCTTCATCTAATGTCACTGGGATCTTTGGGCTTCCTATCCTTTAAAGAAAGATTCTCCTGGGCTACAATTCAACCGCTTAATCCTAATATCTCATGTCATCACAATGTAACATAACAAGGCATACTTCTTTAGTCCATTACAGAATCACAAGTTCTAAAAATTATAAATTTTATCCTTTAAAAATTGATGAGTACATGCATTAAAAAAATACTATGATGATATATATAACAGTTATATTTACATGATTAAGATAGGGCGTGCTGAAGCAAATACAAAATACCTGGGTATTTCTGAGACTTTTTTCATCTTTGAATTTACAAATATCTACAACATGTAAATTACTAATGTGTTACTACAATATTTAGATGGCCCTTTAAGACCTCCATGCTATTAACCTCATGTCTAATGCAATTTATAATCAGTTCAAAAAAAAAAAAAATCCTGCCCAAAACTTCTCACTGCATTACATTGTATTACTGTAAGAACATGAATTGCAAAGGTGCTTGAACCAACAATTTTCTCATCAGGTGAGGGCTAAAGAGATGAAGACAATAATAAATAAGCTGGTGGCACTTGCACAGTACACAGGCTCGCTCACAAAGCACATCCTTTATTGTCTATGACATGATACGGTTCCAAATGAGCCATCAGCACCCCATCTAAGTCCTTAAAACCTAGAATGTTACATTTTTGAATACCTGAAGTCACTCTGTATTCTGCTAAATAATATGGTGTAATTACAAGGAATACATAGATAACCAACATTCACAGGACATAAGTGCATCAGCTGCCAAAATTATACTGAAACAATTCCATAATCCACAATCCACGTTAGAGACCCATCATTTCTGTGTCAATTCATTATTGACGTTATTTGCATGACTAAATAAAGATTTCTGTCTGGTAACATTTTATTGTACATAGTTTTTAAAATTTTTAAAAACCAAAGTGCCCAGAATTTTGTATGGAAATATTTGAGTTCATACCATAGCCATTTTCCTGTCTAAATTTAACATTTTAATCATTAATTTATTTTTGCTTTATTCCTTTATTTAATATGTTCAAACTTTATCATTTTAAACTAATATTTAGAGTAACTAAAACATATTTTTCCTTTAGATAAGAATCAGCATTATTTAGATAATAGGAAGGGGTGAAATAAGAAAACTTAGCAAGATTAAGTGGGACAGGTGAACATATTTACAAGCATGGAAGTCTGGGAAAAGTATTACTCATTGTTTTCAATATGGGCAGTAAGCTGAAATTCTCTACTGCTTTTAATAATGCCAAATGCCTGGACAAACAGTATATAGTCTAGCTACTTCCACTTAGCAGACATTCACAAGTAGCTATTTAATGAAATAAATTAAGGAATCCTTCTGCCTCTGACTTGTCTGCCTGTGACCTATGTCTGTGAGTTTTTTAACAGTCTCAATCAGTGAGACGTATATTTGGCTGTTTTTGTTGCTGTTTTGTTTTATTTTATTTTCTGGGATTTTTTTTTTATAACTGGCTATTACACAAGACAAAGGCCTCTATAAAGAATAAAATTCAGCTATGATGAAGCTAACTGTCCTTTCCAATAAATTGGAATGCTAGAATCTAGTACAATAACACTTCTTGACAGTGAGATAAAAGGTAATGTGATTTGACATGGAAAAAAAGATACCAAAGGAACAGAGATGATTTAAAATAAGAGATCAATAAGAAAAAAAAAAATGAAAACCTTTTGAAGAGGAAAATAAACAACTGAACTAACTGCTTTTTGTTTTATTTGCTTTTTGTTCATTAGTTTAGTTAGTTTGGCTTTTTTAAAAAAATGTCTTTTTATTTTATTTTGAGAGACAGAGACAGAGAGAACGGGGGAGGGACAGAGTGAGAGAGAGACACAGAATCTGAAGCAGGCTTCAGGCTCTGAGCTGTCAGCACAGAGCCTGATGCGGGGCTTGAACCCATGGACTGTGAGATCATGATCTGAGCTGAAGTTGGATGCTTAACCGACTGAGCCACTCAGGCGTCCCAGTTTGGCTTTTTTTAAATGTATTTCTTTTCTTAATATTTATTTTTTTTTGAGAGAGAGAGCGCATGAATGGGTGAGGGGCAGAGAGAGAGAGAGAGAGAGAGAGAGAGAATCTGAAGCAGGCTCCAGGCTCTGAGCTGTCCGCACAGAACCCCACGCAGAACTTGAACTCATGAACTGCGAGATCATGACCTGAGTTGAAGTCCGCAGCTTAACTGAGTTGCCCAGGCAGCACTAGGTTTTTTTAAAATAATAAACACATTGAAAGAGGTCAGAAAAAACGTTGACCTATCTAAATCTCCAAAAGTTTATTGGCTATTAAAGCCCTGAAGAAATAGAACCAGAAATTCAGTTGTATTTTAGGATCAAGCCTTACTGTGTATAGGTTTCTGGAGCACCCCTAGATTGCTTGGGATTATATTCATTTATCTTGCAGATACTTAGGAGCCCTTATATCAGTCCCTGTGCTAGGCTCAGGTAAAAATGCCAATATCCATACCCCTGTCTTTAAGGCACCTATAATCTGTTAAGGAAACTTCTGCCTGGGATGTTCAAGGAAGCCATTATGCAATATCCACATTGATGCTTGGATAGGATTGTAATAGATAAAGACAGAGAGTCTGGGAGAATACAGAATACACAAAAGGACACAGAGACTGCAAAGCAAAGTCGTCTGGTGAAGACTGCCACAGGTGAGGTCATTGGAACCCAGAGGAAAGTGGTCACCATTGGATATTAGAAAGTAAGGATCACTAGAATTGCATTTGGAATTGGGGTCATAAAGAGACAGCTTGTCCTGAGATATATTCTCTCGGGTTTGAATGCAGTGAAATGTTGACACAATATAAACACCACAGTTCCATTTTCTGTGTTTTTCCTCTTTACGTCAAGGATCCAAAAATTCAGCATCAACATGCAAATTTCTAAAGAGCCAGTTTAGGGCATGAGCTTGGTTCTCTTGATGGCAGACCATCTACATTCTGTCATAGTTGCCTCTGACCACCTGGGCACCTCAGAAACACCCAGTGTCCTTCAGTGTGGAAGAGTAAGGGGCTGACATGGACCAGTTAGAATCCAAACCTTCCAGAAAAACAACTCCAACTAATACACTGAAACTAACCATCTCTGTCAAAATTATTAGTTTTAGTCACAATAGAAATATCTCTCTAGTAGGGTAGGTATTGCTATCTATCCCTGCTTTATAGATTATTTTATGAAATAAAACATTGTAAAGCATTATGTCCCCATGGTACAATATATCATCTTTTCATCCTAAATCAGGCATAAAAAAGTGCCTGTACAGAGTCACACACATGCAAATTATATGTGATAAGAACAGCTGCATAGAAGATTTTTCTCCCTCTACCTGCCCTTTTCTAAATACAAAATGTAAGACAATGCTTTGGTTAACATGCTTAAAACTATTTTTAAGTCATATGCTTAAGATTCACGTCTACTTTGGAGATCACAGTAAAGTATAATATGTGTACATAGCTTAAAACTATTCAATTTATATACTAGCCTTTTCATTTTTTACAATTAGTGTCTTAATTATAATAATGATTGGTGCTCCCAAAAAACTAGCAAGTGGGATTAGAAGGAAGTTTGGAGGAATATATTTTAATCTTTATTTTTTAAAGTTTATTTATTTATTTTGAGGAGACAGAGACAGTGCGAGTGGAGGAGGGGCAGAGAGAAAGAGGGAGAGAGGGAGAGAACCCCAAACAGGCTTCGAACTGCCAGCACAGAATCCAGTACAGGGCTCAAACTCAAAACTGTGAGATCATGACCTGAGCTGAAACCAAGAGTCAGATGCCTAACTGACTGAGCCACCCAGGCACCCCAACCTTTAATCCTGAAATAAGCATTTCCCAATAACGTGGCTTAAAATTAAAGATAAGGTCAGACCTGGTCTGGGCAAGCCACATTGTGGAGCTGATTGAAGGTTTCATCTTTTCACAGAGTTTAGATGGACATAAATTTACCAATCAAGTAGACATAGGAGACAGTGGCCAACAGGCCACAAGACATACCTAAAAACACATTTTGGGTATTTCCAGGATCAGCAGAGCCATCGGTCCTCAAATTTTCTGCATATCAGAGTGACCTAGAGATACCTTTTTCTTTATTTCAATGCCCAGACCACTTGCCAGAGAAATTAAATCAATTTCTCTACCAGTGACTCAGGTCTCAGTATTTTTGTACATTCCCCTATTGATAGCTAAGTTTGATAGGCAATGGCTTAGACCACCAAGTCAACAAATTTAATCCAATAAATGCCAATAGAGCCCTTACATTGAGTGAAGATACAAAAGTCATAAGACAAAGGCATCTATGGCATCCATAACTAAAATACGAGCAAGAACTTGTAAAGAAGCCCGCCGAGAGTACTTAGAAGGTAGAGACATTACCTCTAGTAGAGCCAAACCTGGTGGAAGTACATTCTATTTAAGACAGCACTTTTGTGGGGTTACATTTTTGGCCTGAGCGTCCTATGTGGTGTGCTCAGCCTAAGCAAAGCCATTAAGAAACAAAAGCACAGACTGTGTTCTTAGGTCAACAAACTCAATTTAGCTGGAGTGTATGTTTCCAGTAGAGGGTTTGAATTTGTACAAGCAGAAGTTTGGTATAGGGACTACAAATGTCATATCGAAAAATTCATATTTGATGGACTTTTGCATTACTTTTTAACATTATAGAGTCAGGATTTATTTATTTATTTTTTTTAATTTTTTTTAATGCTTTATTTATTTCTAGGAGAGAGAGAGAGACAGCGTGAGCAGGGGAGGGTCAGAGAGAGAGGGAGTCACAGACTGAAACAGGCTCCAGGCTCTGAGCTGGCAGTCAGCACAGAGCCCGACGCGGGGCTCGAACCCACAAACCATGAGATCATGGCCAAGCGAAAGTCGGACGCTTAACTGACTAAGCCACCCAGGCGCCCCTAGAGTCAGGATTTAGAAATATTAGTCTGTGATGATATAAGTATAAGACAGATTGGAGATGAGAAACTTGGACCAAAGAAAGTGTCGGGAGGATGATATAGTCACCGAAGATAAAGGCAATAATGACATGAGAAAGGGTTGTAGCACTGAAGATAAAAAAGGAAGAAATGAATGTAATTAATTCTGTGGTATGCAAACCTGCATCCGTAATGTAGCCTGGACACCCAGGAACTTTCAAATTTCCAAAGCACCAACATATGTTACCCTATAATTGAATATGCTAGTGGGTTTGATAGAATGTCACAGTAGCCAGTCACTCATCCTTTGTATGGTCTCTTCATTCTAATATTCTAATTCATATTTTAATAATCATATTCTGTGGTTCTTATATACAAAATTAGCCATTAACACCACAAAATGTCAGGAAATCACTCTTAACAGAATGGTTGATTTGGTTCTCCACATTTCTAGCCTGGGGAAAAAAATGGGTTCAATGGGTTCACATTATTGACATAATCAAAGATGTGTCAAAGAGGAAGAAACAGAAAATTTTAGAAAAATAAAGAGGTACCTCTGATCTTTTGTGCTTTTCTCTATGTTAGATTGCTGGATGCTCAAGTATATGACCTTTATCTATATGGATGCATCCTACCTAAAGAACCCATAACAATATCTAGATTAATCTACAGATGAAAACATCAATTTAATGAGCGGTTCTTGAAATTTGTTTGTATTTAAGGGAATTTAACATTTCAGGTGACTTACACCTAGAAAAAAGACCACTGTTCTTCCCATAATTAGAGAGCTGGTCTTCAATCATCTGCGCAGAGAGTTTTGTGTAGGTGCATATACTTATCTCATCATAAAGATAAACATTGTCATTTTAACCATCAGCATTGGTTCATGTTGGGTGTGTGTGTAAAATATAGTTTTCACAACATATCCTCATACATAGCACTTACATAATTTAGTAGCTGGCCTGTCTCTAACTCAATACTTTTTCTGTGGAATATTTGTCCCATCAAACATTTTGCATTTATTGATACATGTTTATTACTATTAGCATATATCTATAAAATGACCCGAGATGGTGATTCATCTGAGCTTTTTGTATTCTTCCACAATTTATAGAACTGAAATGAGTAAAGGACCAAGGAGCAAATGGTGGCTTGAGAAAAAGTAAGAACGATCGGATCTTGGAGCCACAAGAGGATTCCAGAAAAGCTTTACCATCCACTTAGCTTTATGATGCATCCTGCAGGTTATGGCTTTTACTAGACAGCTTACTGAAAAACAAACAACAACAACAACAACAACAAAATCCCATAATTATCCATGGAGTCATTTACTCACTAGATCTCTCAGTCAAAAAAAATTGTAAATACTCTCCACGTGCCGGGCACTGAGAACAAATACAAAGAAAAGTCCAATCGGCTATTACCCATTGAGGAATTTAGACAAGCCAACTAGAAGCAAGATAGCTATATTTAACTATAAGAAAGTGAAGGGTGTTAACATAGAGTAATTATTCTCAAATGTAAGGGCACATCAAAATCGCTTGGAAGGCATGTTGGAACACTGATTGCCGGGCCCCACCTCCAGAACTGCTGATTCAGTAGGTCTGGAATGAGGCCTCAAAATTTACATTTAAGTTCCCAGGTGGTGCTGATAAGACAGGTGTAGGGAACCACAGTTTCACTTTGAAAATTGCTACAATGGAAATCTGTAAACAGCAGTAGGCATTTGAGAGGAGCTGGGTTAAGTCTGCCCAGGGAGGGGGGTGATGATAAGGGACACTGTCTTATCACTAGGCCTGAAAGTCTGGATGATTAGAGAGTGCAAACAACATTCCAGCCTGAGGAAACAAAACTACCCGAATTAAGGCCATGTTTGCCAAGGTCACCTATTGATAACATTTACCTGGAAAGCTGTTGAACTCATTAGGGTTCGGGTCCCCCATGAGGGCCGTGTCCTGAAAAAACTTGAAGAGGCACTGAACCAAGTCATAGAATGTGGAAGACTGTATCATTTTCAGAAAAGTTCTGATGTAGAGTGTTTTGATTGAAAGGCATAGGTTGCCAGGTAAAATATAGGATATCAGTTAAGTTGGAATTTCAGATAAACAATGAATTTTTTTTTAGTATTAGTATGTCCCATGCAACATTTGAAATATACTAAAAAAAATTATTGTTTATCTTAAACTTAAATGTAACTAGGCAATTCATGTTTTTATTTCTTAAATCTGTCAACTCTGAGAATGTAGGGTATGTGTCAGGTGGGCAGAAAGACTAGAGGGAATGAGGCTAAAACAATATTATATTATAAAGTATAATTTATTATATTATACTTTATAATATAGCTTTTCATGTGGGATGATGCAGATTTAGCACATAACTAATAAAACTTAAATTTCAAATTGCTTGCATGAGTCTTTTCCAAGTCCCTGGGGCGATCTCCAGCAGTGTGTTCACATCATGATAGGTTTATATAATGTTTGCAAAAGTAAGATAATTGTGTATTCTTTTTCTTACAAAGGGACTCCAAAATTGTATACACTTTAGGCCCCACAAAATTTGATCTTCCTCTGCATGTGGGACTATCCCAAGTATCAAATAAAACAGAATGATGGTGGCAAATATTAACTCCAAGGTAAAAACATTAAGTACAATCAAAGTCCAGACTATTAGAAGATCTTTTTATTCCTATCTCTCCAATAGGAGCTTCTCGAAGTCCAAATGGCTTCACTTCTGCCAAATGAAGTACTTTTCAAATTACCCTAGATGCGGCAATTAATTTCCCAGTAGGGTGCAGAGAATATTACATTTCCCAAATATATTTGGCCATGGGACCCTATGTTCATGGAGCATCTTAAAAACTTGTATTCCATGGAGCAAACTTTGGGAACTGTCATATTAGAGAAGTTCATCTTTGCTAGCAATGTGCAGATGAATACTTATTAAAATTATAAAAGGAGGAATATTAATAGGTCTGTATACAAACCCGTTCTTTTTTGCTAAATAATATTACTATCTAGATAATTAAGTGATTTATATCCTCACAGAAGAATAGAATACTTCAGGAAAAATGACTCATCTACGTGAGTAACTGCATTCAGAGTCTGGGTCTTAGTTAAAACAATAGAGTTGATTTTGCCCTTTGGTTTTAGGATAAACCCAGAGAAGTCAAAGTAAATAAATGGAAACCAAGTTGAAATAGACCAAAAAGTGTGAAATATGAAGGAAAAACATTACCAAAATGGCCTAGAAGATTGGGTTATTTTATTTTTCATCCTTTTGGAAAACTCAATAAATAGCATTCTAGCATAGATGGGAAATTTGGGTTGTGAATAAAATATTTGAGAAAGGTTATTTCTTGAGAACTTTATAAAGTAAATGAGGGCAAATTTGTCAACCTTGTGTGTGTTGAAAATGGCTGTAAGCATTCTTTGTCCTCAATGTCACAGCTTTTATACTGTGATGCATGCCCAACTGAAGACACTATTTAAAAGAAAAATTTTTAAGCTGTAGTGTAGCAAAATCCATGGTTGACAAACACCAATTTGTTAAAAAAAAAAATTCACTACCACCAGACTTTCAAAAAGCCACCCTGGTCATCCAGGTGGAATAAGGAATCATTGAAACTTATATTAGAGTCATATACAATATGCCTCTTGGGGTCATCAATCTCTTACCAAATATCACAATAGTTTTTCTTTCTGTGTTATATCTAAGTCCTTAGAGCAACCAGTTACTTTCAGGAATCAGAAGCCCCAACTAAGGGTTGACAATAGTAGAGAATAATTATTTACTGGAAGAAAATTTTCAGCAACTAGATATATGGTCAATTATCTAGGAAATAGGAAAATAAAAGGGCATAATGAACCAGCCATATCAGTCCTTCACTAATCCATCCCTCAAACATTTATTAAGCACTTATAATGTGCCAAGTAATGGAACAAGTCTTGTGCTAGGGACAAAGAAATGTTCAAATAATTCAGAAAAGGATCTTAATGCTCTATAAAAAGATGGAAGAAATTATTTATTTTAACTGAAAATAGAGCTGTTAATAACCTAATCTAAAAACTGTTCAAAAATTTTTAATTAATGTAAATAACTGTTACTCTTATTTTTTGTTTATTTACTGAAAATGAGTATCAATATGTTTTGATGTGTTCTGAACACAACGGTAAGGTATGAAGGCAAGGATAGGCAATTGATTAGTGTTATTAACAATGTAGAAGATAAAACCATAAGGGCAGAAATCATTTTGCTTGATATTAATACACTAAAACAAGTTAGTGACTACACGTGGAAACAAGTGCCAAAACTCATCATTTGACCCAAGGGAGGAAATACTGATAAACAGGCCACTCAGACCAGAATTGAGACAGATTGGGGGGGGGGAGGAAAAATCATTTTATGAAAGAACATCAGAAAAGAATGTTAATAAGGAGTCATTTCCTGCCACGTTGCCACCTCCGCTCACTTTTATTTAGCATGGCAATGACTAAGGCATATTCCAAAGTATGGCTTAAAGGAAGGAAAACTCATGACTAATTTGGGAAAGAAAAAGAGTCATCTACGGATGGAAGAATACAATCTTGCTCCTTAACATTAGGTCCCCAAGTGTTTATCCAGTTTAAAATATAGCTCTGAATGTATTGTAAGATCTCACCCAATGGACTCAGATTGATACGTTTCACTAAAATAACAATTTGAGAGGCATCAGGTGGCATCTTCTGTTCTTGTTTGTTCAGTTTACCATGGAGCACATCAACATTTATTCCTTGGTTGGACTATACTGTCTTCTGTCGAAAATAGATGAACAGTGTGTAAAAGATAATTTCAAGTCTAAAAATCATAAAGACTTTACCATAAAAGAAATAATTTTTATGAAAGTGTTCTATCACCACTATTTATCCATGACCACTTTTTTTTTTTTAGTTTATTTATTTATTTAGAGCATGAGCAGGGGAGGGGCAGAGAGAATGAGACAGAGAGAATCCCAAGCAGACTCTACACTGGAGGCAGAACTTGAACCCGTGAACCTGTGAGATCATGACCTGAGCTGAAATCCAGAGTTGGACACTTAACCAACTGAGACACCCAGGTGCCCCCATCCATGACCACTTCTTAACTAGGTGAGCTGAGCAAATGGTTCCAATAAACTAGTGGCCCAGTAGACTCTTTCCTTGTAGTTTATGTCTCTGATATATTTGTAATACATCACTCCACTGATAGCCCTGACCTGATAAATAACAGTATGCTGGGAAATTGGAGATATAAATTCAGAAAGAAATCTCATGAGTGAAGGCAGACATTAAGGGGAAAGTATAGTAGTACTATTATAATAACAGAAGGCTGCATCAATGGGGCCCCCATTTTCTACAGAACAGGAAGAAGAAGTCTACAAACACACAGAGATAATCTCTAAAGTAGAATGGACGATAACATAAATCATCAGACAAATCAGAAGATAATGTGTATTATTCACAGAGTTCTAACCTACCGGTTTAACAACATTCTTAACATCCCTTGAATTTTTTTTGAATTGTGTGGATTTCTCTGTTTCTCCTTAATTAACATAATTTTTATCTATTTCTTTTATTTAATTATTGTGAGTCTCAGTATTATGCACTGTAAGGGATGGAGAAAATGCATTACGTAGCTTCTACTCATAAGTTCCTTGGGATCTATTTGAAGATGCTAACAGAGGAAACGATCCTAAGTGATAAAACAAAGAAAATGGTTGATGATAACTTGCATGGTTCATCCTTTAGAGTTAAAAGAATCTGGTATCAGGGGAGCCCTGCAGGAAGGAAATACAGCTTCAAGTCATCCTTGAAGAATGCACGGGATCAGTTTATGTAAAGCATCCAGTGCACCACAACCATTACCTCTGGTGGGAGATGTGCAAAAGCAGAAGCCCTAGCAAATCTGGTCTCTTGTCTTCTTCTCTCATACCTCCTCTGCTGCCTGATCCCCATTGTCCTCCTGTCCTTGCTGTTCTCACCACCCTGAAGGCTCTTCTCACCCCACCCATAGCCATAAGTCTTCTTCATTTTTTTCATGACATTTCTTCTTGAATATCAGGTCATTAGAAAGGCCTTCCATAACCATACAGTAAGCCTCCTACCTCCTTCCTTCCTTCCATTGCTGCCTGTCTGTTGCCTCTCCTCAGGAGACTGAAAACTCTATGAGGACCGATCTTTTTTTCTGTTCTACAAACTACTAAAACCACATAGTCCAGAATAGTTCCAGGCACACATTAGGCACTCAATAGATATTTGAGGAAGGAAGGAAAGAAATAGGGAAGGAATAACAAAATGGGGGCCAATTTCAGGAGAATTTTGAAAGTTTCAGGTGTTTGGATTGTAAAGCCATTAGATGTATCTCATTTCTAGTAAATTCAGGGTAGACTTACTTTTAAATTGGAAGTTCCTTGTCTGTGAAACATCTACCCTTTCATTTTTTAAAAAAATATTTATCTATAACTTAAATTTTCACAAAAGCCATGATTTCCTTTCACACAGCAGAGACTGTCGTTGGTTGTCCTTACTTGTAAATGGAAAGAAAGAAAGAAAGAAAGAAAGAAAGAAAGAAAGAAAGAAAGAAAGAAAGAAAGAAAGAAAGGAAGGAAGGAAGGAAGGAAGGAAGGAAGGAAGGAAGGAAGGAAGGAAGGAAGGAAGAGAAAGAAGAAAGGCAAGAAGGGAAGGAAGGGAGAAAAAGAAAAAAAAGAAAGAGAAACAACAAAGTAAGAAAAGAAAGAGAGAGAAAAGAGAGAGGATGGAAGGAAAGGAGGGAGGGAAGGAAGAAAGAGAAAGAAAGAAGAAATACAGCTCAAAATGTGAAAGACCATCATGGCAACCACAAATTTGAGCGGGGGCAATTGCTGTGCTATTTCTTCTTAGCTATGAAACTTGAACACACTGCCCCAAGCCGTTTTCAGTTGGAGTTTTGGGATCACATGAGCACCCAAAGCCAGCCTGACATAAGCCTAAGTAAAATATATCATCCGATGCTTGGGAACATTTTATTCTTCTCCCCAAATGAATAATTTATTGGTATTCTACCTGCTGTTTCCAAGCTCACATTAATGATTCATCGATTAGTCTCCAAAACAGATGCTTGTAATTAAGTCACAGGTTTTGTAAGATCATTAACTAGTCCTCTAATGGCTGAAAGAATTAAGAAGAAATTTTGTAATTTAAATTAATCAATTCAGGAAGGAATATAGGAAGCGATTTCTGTACAGTTGTGATATTTGCTATACTGTTTTCCTTTCTGGTAGAAATTTCTCATCTTCTAAATTTTTGTTAGTTTAGAACTTGTTTTAGCTTCTTTAACATCAGCAGATTTATTGTGCAATCCCATCCACAGAAATTCTGACTCAGATGGCTTGTTGCTTGTTCAAGTTTCTTTTTGCTTTTTGTTTATGACTTAGTTTATCCTTGTTAGAATTGTTCTGAAGTAACATAATTTATGTTGGTGAAGCAACATTGCAGTATTTATGCCAGAAAATGCTTTATTAATTATACCACATAGGTTTCAGTATATACAAAGTTTTCTTTAAATTTCATAGATGATAGGTGCTTGGGAGATGTGATAGCAGTTTCATTTCCATTAATGTTTCATCTCTGCCTTGTTCTCAGCTGAAATTGCCACTAATATTTTTATCCACTTGAACTTGACATTGAGGGGAGACAAATATACCCAATTTGATTTCATCTACATCACTTTGTCCTCCATAAGGAAATTATTTTATGGAAGAAAGTGATGAATATTTATCAACTAAAATCAGGTTTTCTCATGTCTGCCTCTTAATGTGAAATGGGGGGGGGGGGGCCTGCTAT
>NW_027530179.1:1298453-1357848 GCF_008692635.1 Crocuta crocuta
GGGTGCCTGCTATGAAATCAAGTATATTTCTACCTGAGAATACTTCCTCTCCTATAATTTCTAGGGCATTCATTCAGGGCTCTCACTTAGTATAACTTCTAGCAAAACACTTTCTAGGGAAGGAATAAGAGACTGCATGGACAGCACTCAAGTTTAAATGTCCATAAGAGACTGCATGGACAGCACTCAAGTTTAAATGTCCATAGACAGTCTGGATCTGCCTCTCTTTAGCTTCCAAGCTAAATGACCTAATATGTTTCAGAAATCTTTGTGTTTGGATTTAAGTAGGAGATGCGAAACCAATAGCATCCTTAAATGCGTTATCCTCGGTCCTCAAGGTATCGATATCAAATTTTTTCTAATTACAGTTTGCTGCAAAACTGGTATCATTAAATTAGCTTTGGGATGTGCTAAAGTGCCAGGTTGTGAAAGAATACTTAATGGCAACTATTAGTGCGTTTAATATCTGTGTGCTCAGCATAGCGCCATCTTTCCCAGAGGATTTACTTCACAACTTTTCCATTGCTCTTCTCCAAATGAAACTCAGTTGTTTGTTGACCGTTTACAGCTCTTATGTTTGGACACTGTTGCAGAGACACAGACGCACTTTTCACTGACATGTGGTTAAAGCGGTTCGATGATGGTATAACAGTGGGTCAGCATTGCAATGCAATATTGAAAACATTAGAATGCAATAAACAAATGTAGATATTACATGTGACTACTTCATTCTACCCAGACTCCTCGTTTATCGTTTGGACACAAGAACTCTCCTTCTAACTTGCCGAAAGGCAATCTGAAGTCCATGTGATGCTGCCTTTGCTCCAGGACAGAAGTTTTAAGAAGCAAGAGATTTGGAAATGATGTAGTGTCACAGAACACAGGTTAGCCCCTGTGGGAGCTACATATTCAGATAAAACTTTGTCTTGTCAGTGTGCATCTGTTCTTACTGATCTGGGGAAAAAAAAAGATTTACGGTTTACTGTTGATCAAACACTATTTCCTGTAGGCAGCGCAATACACCAGCACATGGTTAGCACCGCTCTGGTACAAAACTGTTGAGAGAAAAGAAAAAGTCATTGTCCTGAAAGCATATGAAGTGACGCTGATCATACGGAATATTTTTCAAGTGGGGCAATACTATAATAATACGAAGTCTTGTGTCTAGGTTTTCTCCAAAAGCTCATTTTTGCTGGATCTAGGAGACTCAAAAGTTCCCTAAGCAACTTTGACCATAAATTTTGTCATGCTTCAGCTTTTGGCAGTTTTGATTCATTACCGATTACTAATATTATTTAAATATGAATATTGTCCCTTCTCATTATAAAAAAAAAGCTATTACAAACATATATGGATTTATATAAAGGTTGATGACTATATGCTTTTTTATATTAGAAAAACAAGTGAAAAAATGAATCTGATGAATGCTGTTAATTATTTTAACTTTTTTATTAGGTATAAAATGTTCATAAAATTATTCTCTCTATAACTTACCAAGATTTATCAGCTTGTGTAATTTTTATAATCAGAGGAGTCTGGTTTTCTAATTAAAGTTTTGTCAAAGAAAATGAATTGTGTGGCTCTTTCCTTCCTTGGAGGCATATTATTAAAATGCCAAAAATATTGTCCAGGTTTTCTCTCCTCCTCTATGTGGTATGCAAATGAAACTGTATGCAGCCAACACACCCGGTTTAGGGCTATTTAAAATTCCCATTACAAGGAAAAACAAACCAAAGTACTCTTATGCATATCTAAGAAAAAATTAAAACAAGGAAGTCCATGCAATTCAAAGTTGATCGTATGGGAGGGCTAACAACATTAACTTACAAGTCACTTTTCCTATCTGTTCCTAATTTGGGGAAAGGGCTAGCATGTTTTTAAAAAATTTTTTTAATGTTTATTTACTTTTTGAGAGAGATGGAGAGACAGAGTGAGAGTGGAGTAGGGGCAGAAAGAGGAGATGCAAACTCCTAAACAGGCTTGAGGCCCTGAGCTGTCAGCACAGAGCCCAATGCGGGGCTTAAACCCATGGACCATGAGATCATGACCTGAGCCAAAGCTGGACACTTAGCCGACTGAGGGCTAGCATGTTATCTTAAACATTATCATCCTCTTCTCAAAGTGGTCAAATCTCTACATTTTCAGCCTTAGTTACTCCATTCCAAATCCCAAATGAAGAAATTTACTGTTACCGGGAATATAATCACTGCATCTCAAATCCCTGCTATTCCAGGAAATAATAACAAGAGCAACTGTAAGAAAAGACAAGCTTGAAATCATACACATTAACATTGCCTTTGCCAAATTTCCTATGAAACAGATAACTAAAAAGGAAAATATTATCAGATATAGCTTTTAGTTGAAACTTTTCCTCTCCAAGGAGACTGCCTTACTGATTCACTGGGAGCAAGTTGTATGAGATAAATCATAGGAGAAACAATCAAGAAAATCATCTCCAAAATTATCAACTTCGGGACCGGGTAACATTGTAATTTTACTCCTTTGACTTTTGATCTTGAAAACTTAACCACTTTTAAGAGTTCTCCATCAAGATGCAAAAGTCTCCGGAAAAGGTGATATTGTATATCAATAGTGGCAAACCCTAACAAGTTAGTTATTTCTTTATTCATTAGCACCTTAGCAGGAGTTAGCAAAAATGGAAGTTCGTTTTTTTTTTTTTTTAATATCAGAGGGATGACGTGTTACAGTTCTAAAAGGAAATCTTAGGGAGAGTTTCATTTCATCTTCCTCCTTTGTTTACCAAAGTCCAGAATTCATTTTTCTTTTTTTAATGTCAGTTAATTGTATTTATTTTAATTTTTATGTCTATTTCTGAGAGAGAGAGAGAGGGAGAGAGAGAGAGAGAGAGAGGAGAGAGACAGCATGAGCAGGGGAGGGTCAGAGAGAAAAGGAGCCACAGAACCTGAAACAAGCTCCAGGCTCTGAGCTGTCAGCACAGAGCCCGACGCAGGGCTCAAACCCACGAACCGTGAGATCATGACCTGAGCCAAAGTCGGACGCCTAACCGACTGAGCCACCCAAGAGCCCTATTAACTGTATTTTCAACACAAGTTATCTCTCTCTAAATAACCAGATCAGCTTGATTATACCCACCATGGGCTTGAGGTAGATATTTTAATATAGAAAACATTACTCAAGTTATAAGCCACTATCACCCACCATACATAAAAACTGATATTCTTCTTGGCTTCTACCCTCAGTTTATCACCTCTGGGTCTGTACATCATCCTTTGTACACTAAATAACCCATGCATCACCAACAGTGAGCACTTAGCTAGGTAAACTGAGCTCTCTGTCACCTACCACTCAGGACCAATGGAATTTTTCTTTGGCGAGCTGGTCGCACAGGGGGAAAAAGTGGCCAATTGGTCGAAAAAGATCTTGGTAACTGCTATTTGATAAAGTAGTGATTATAGCTTGGTGAAGTATAAATCTAGTAGTAAAGAGAAAATTAATAATTATGTAAGCCATCTCAAAAAAGAGCCAAAGAGCCATGAGGGTTGGGGGCTGTGCAAAATGAGTGAAAGAGAGTGAGAGATACAGGCTTCCAGTTATGGAATGAATAAGTCATGGGGATAAAAGGCACAGCATAGGGAATATAGTCAGTGGTACTGTAAGAGCATTGTATGGGTACAGATGGTAGCTACACTTGGGAGCACAGCAAAATGTATAAACTTGTCAAATCATCATGCTGTATACCTGAAACTAATACAACACTGTGTGTCAACTAGACATCAATATTAATTACTTACCTAATTAATAATAAAATGGCAATCTATAAGGACCACACCTAGACAGAAATGATCAAAATCAGGATGAAAAGGAAAATGAACATAAAAGCAGTATGCCCCTACAGTCAGACTTGCAGCAAACCTCAAGATAATAGTGCCAAAATCGTACTTGCAAATTGCCTGGGCTCTGCACATTCTCATAGTTGGAAGCCTGACAGCGTCACCAAATCAACAGAAATGGATCTTGCCGAAGGGAGGTATCATCTGCAGCCCCTAAAGTCAAGCATCGTTTTACATCTTCATTATTGATTCAGAACACCTGATAAAAGCAATTGCAACTGATAATAAAACAGTCAGTGTTCCTGAATCTCACGAGGGTAGAAAGTCAAGAAATACAGGTATAAAGATGTTAAGGATGCAAGCATTAAAGAACTCAAATGAATCTGGTTGAGAAACACACAGGGAAATTTACCAGAAACCTGGGTTGGGAGGTAGAGGTTGGCAGAAACATAAAAACAGTAGGTAAGTCAACAGAGCTCAACATGAGTATGAGAAAGCAAGTTGAGACTACACGGATAGCATTTATAAGAACTAAACAGGCCAGTGCTATTTGAGAGGACATGCAGTATGAAATTGAGAGATGAAAATAGTTTTTATATCCCACTGAAATGGGAGGATTGGCCATTTTCAATCCCCAAAAAGTTTAGGACCAATTGGAAGGATCAAGAATGAGAGAAAAGATTGGAAGCAATGAGATGAACACTTAGAGAAAGCAGCATCCGCGCCTCAGGAAAAATACAGCAGTGACACACAGTGGTGATGGAAATTAGGAGGAAAATAATAGCTCGGAGCCAGTAAGCCCAAAATATGTCCCACTCATTCACTCTCGGGCAGTTCTCATGGCAATAGTTGCTTGAAAAAGGAACTGATGGCATTTCCAGAGGCAGAGAATGAGTTTCATTACCGCCACCATGAAGACTGTGGGAGAAAGAAAGGGATGCTGTTGGCAGCTACCAAGGTTTTTGAATTTTTAGTTGTGCAAATCTTTCTTCAAAGATCAATGCAAATACCACGTTCATAGCATAAATGAGCACAGCAGCTCTTTACACCTACCATTCTGCTTCCAAGCCCTCAAGCCCCCTGGAAAAAAACTGAAAAACACTGGTATATGAAAACACAGAGAATCTCCTTTCTTTCTGCCCCTATGTGGCCGAATGACAATGGTCAGCCTTGTCTCAACAATGAGTGGATTATATTCATGATATCTGAGGCTCCTTCCTTCTTTGGTCCCTACAGGTATGGTCTCAGCAAATTTAGCAAACGAAAACTATCATATGCTACTTTAACTCTTTCTGACTGAACTATGTCAAAAAGAGAGACCTTTGTCTTCAGTCATTTTACACTCTGCACTATCCACTCCACACTATTGATTGCTCGACTTCCCACCCAAACTTGCAATCCTTTCTACAAACATCTAACCTCTGCTCACACACTTTTATAATGGCTCCCTTGTGAGCCAACACCTTCTATCATTAGATCATTGTTAGAAAGCTTCTCTTTACGTTGATCTGATATCTACGTCCACATTTGGGCCAAGCAGAATAAACCTACCCAGCCTTTCACATAACAGATCCTCAAATATTTGGAGAGATTTTTCTTGCTCCACTGAGGACTCTTACCTTCCAGAAAACTAAAATGAAACAACCAGCCCTCTCTAATACTGCTCAGATGACATTATTTGCTGATCTTACATTATGCTGGTTTCCCTATTTGAACGTGTCCCTGCTCATCAATGTCTGGACACAGAATTCACCTGCAGTATGAGGAACCATTCATTACACAGTAAGAGGGGCCATTTATCACCTCTTTCCTGCAGACTAACATTACATCAGCCATCTCAGCAGCTGCATCACACTTTCAGCACAAGCACGGTACATTATCGCATGAGCAGAGGAGCATTGGTACTTCTCAGCAGCTCTTCAACTACCTTTGTACTGATTAGACCCTGGGAACCCACTCGTCTGTGATTTGTTGACAGGAAATGAGACAGGGAAAGCCCTGGGTAGCTGTGCTGCAGTGAGCTCCTAATTTCTTGAGAAGCCAACACTAGCCACAGGAGAGAAGCTATTCCCTGCCAGCTTCCCTGACTCAGATCCTATGTAACATCCTTCAGAGATCGATCTGAGAGCAGTTTCAGTGCCCACAGCGCTATCAGGAGTGAGCCGTTCATTTGTTCAGGCAGCCAGTGTTTATTGGACATCCTCACCCATCCCTCCATATTTAGGGTGTAAATTCCCTGATTTGAACAAATGCTTCATAATTTCTAGGCTGTAGAAGAAAGTGGGCAGTAGAGAGACCTCACCTTCTATTTCTATCATATGTTTACAAAATCACAGCACATTCAGCCAATTCTCTGTGAAGTGCTATTGTATGGTCCGCTTCCATCTTCTTCATGGGAATAGTTCTTACCCTTCCCTTCATGCCTGCTGCATCTAAAACATAAAACATGGGCTCTGAAGTATTTGTTCTGAGATATTGAAAGAGGTCATCTCCTTTCTTACCTGTTAAAAGCTTCTCATTACAGGCCTTGCCCAAGTTGGCTTTCTGATTCTCCCAGACCTCAAGGCATATCCTGACCCTGCAACTTGCAAGTCAGGAGAAATTTGGCAAGTTGCCTAACCTTTCTGATTTTCTTGCTCCTCCCAAATAAAAATCGGTTTCTAATAATCATGTACCTCTAGCTCAGTATTCTTTTGCTTCTTTCTTCCTGTCTGCTACCTGGAAGTTTATTTCTCAGTGAAATTTAACTAGGTGATGTATATCTATCATTACAGGCTTCCTATCCTAAAGACAGTATATTGCACTTTCGGACATTTCCATCACAGCCCCTCTGCCACTTTCCTGGCCATGGTTGGGCTGTAGGATGCGGAGAAATACTACAACAACCAGTAGGCCAGCTTCTAGAACTGCTCCTTTCCCCCTGGTCCATGGAGTTACCACAGTGAAATGTTTGTCCAGTCCTTCATTCAACCATTTATACTCATTGATCATTAACTGAGCACCCATTTCATGATAGGCTCTGGGATAAGCACCGGGGTTATGACCACTCTTCCCTCAATAACATACATGTTAGCAGAGGGAGGCCAACATGCTTTCTTTCCAAAAGTGCAAAAAGGAATAATATATAATTGGCTGAAGTCTGCACAAAGTATGGAAGAGTACTAAAGGAAAAAAAAGGTTCAGCTGTACCTGCTTGGAGGTGGGCAGTGAAAAAGATTTCATAGATAATGTTTCTGGACTAGACCATATATTCTGAGGAGAGAGACTTGTTTTGTCTCATTTGCTATTCTTCTCCCTGGAGCATAGCAGAAGCTTCCATTACCAAAGGAGATTGAGATATAGAATTTGTGTAACAGTTCCAGATGAATTTATAAGAAGAAAGAGAAATTTACAAGAATACATGGAATCTGTGACTCTTCTCATGGGGAAAGTCTGGACAATTGCCTGCAGTCAGGGTCCAGTTAGGGTAACCCTGGTATAGCCACTGACACTGATGTCCCTTCTCAACGCTCATCGCCTTGCCCCCTGGCAGAGAGAGACACCTCCAGGAAAACAGTTGTCTTCAGTGAGCTTGGATTCAAAGGTAAGGAAATTTTTCCCTCAGGCTACCACAGAATCTAGTGCCATGGCCGTCATCTGTCACTCAAAGTAAAGCAAAGTATTTCCCGGATGTCAGCTGTCCCTGCATGTTTCTTTCGTTCCCTCTCAGACCAAGCTTGAAGTAGGACTCAGCACATTTTCCAGTCCTCAGAAGAAACAAAATCTACTCACATCCAAAATGTTAATGAGTAGCAAGATGGAGGGGAGATTTAGAAAAGGGGATCAGGATTGTCTGACATTCACACTGTCATAGCACATAACCCGGTGATGCCCTGACCAATATTAGAGCTGCTCGCCTGGAGTTTTCTTTCTCAGCCAGTCCCCAAGGAGGTCCCCATCCCAACTTTCAGTCTTCCCTCAAGTCTTTTCAATCCTTTGCTGCTTTTTCATAGAGAGCAATGATGTATCTCTATGCCACGTCCTCCAAACTCACCTGCTTTCACTCAAGCACAGATGTATGGAGAACTCCCTGGCTACCAGGGACCACCCACCTTGAAGGGCAATTGGAGGTTTATAAATAACACTCACAAGAAATGTGTGTTTACTTTATCATATGCTCTTGAATAACACTGAAAATTTGCTTGACAGAAGTTTCTTTTCTCAGCAGCTCTCACTTCCGTATTTCCAATACTTACCCTCTTAAACCGCTGCAGTGTGTTGCTCTGAGGGAAAGCTTAGATATTAAGTGTATGAAGCTCAGAATTTGAAATACAGGTCTCCCCTACCATCTGAAAGTAGAACATTCTATGAAAGCTTTCATAAGCCAAAATGGCATAAAGTAAAGAAGCAATTACTACTAACATCTCATGGGCTTTTCTGATGCCTTAGGACACAACTTGCTAAAGCTGCAAAAAGTAAATGGAGATAAAGCCTAGAGGCTCACAGACACAGTTCAAGGCTATGATGCCTTGATGCCGAGAGCTAGGTGTAGTTCCCAGGGAAGGAGCTTGGCAATGTCATTCTCACTGCTCAGGGTACACACAGTCTCTGCAAAAGCTTGATGCAGAACAAATGCTAAATGCTATTTTCACTTCTTGCACTTTTTTGTAAAAGCAAAAATCCTCTAAGAATCTTTTTCATAAAAGCAAAGTGGTATAAAGAAAAAAAAAGCAAAGTGGCATAACTCAAACACAACTTGTGTGGCATAATGCAAACTTTCAAAAAGTGGCCACACTTCTGTCTGGATTCATTTCAAATCTTACATCTGCGATTCACCTAGTTGAGGGTAAACTTAGGAAAGATATTTAACCTCTCATTGCCTCAGTTTCCTAATCTCTGAAAATGTGAACACAATGTTTCAACAGTATATAAGGAGAGATTATCTACTATTTGTTTATACACTTGTTCATCAAATATATGTTCCATATATTCTTACTGAATGTCATAAGTTGGTTCAAAATAATTAATGTGAAAGTCTTTTTTTAACTTTATTTATGTTTATGTTTTTATTTTGAGAGAGAGAGAGAGAGAAAACACATGAGTGGGGCAAGGGCAGAGAGCGAGGGAGAAAGAGAATCCCAAACAGGCTCCATTCTGTCAGCACAGATCCAATGTGGGACTTGATTTCACAAACCATGAGGTCATCATAGCTAAAATCAAGAGTCAGATATTTAACTGGCTCACTGAGTCACCCAAGTGCCCCATAATGTGAAAATCTTAATGGAGTATACATTAGAAAACAGAGTAAACATTCAACATTATTGTTGAATAAGCCATTGTCATTATTACTATTATTATTTCTTATCTTGAGAGAGGGTTTATAAAAATTTCCATTACTTGGAAAATCTATTCCTGTTTAGCTTTGAGCTTGTATGCATTCAATTGATTTTCTTTCTGTTTTTCCTCCTATGCTCACCCCAGCCTCAACCTTGAGAAAAGCAAGTATATTAAACTTCATTGCTGCTTGAATTTGTTAACTCTTCTCATATCTTCAAAGGGTTAGTACATAAGACCTTTATTTAATACCAACATTCTACTAATTATTGAACAATTTTTCCTCAGTACATTGAAGTCATAACCCAAACTCCAATTATCACTGTCTTGTGGAAATATGAGAGTTGCAACATCTCGTTGGTTAAATTACAGATTGTCTGATTTTATTGTCCATCAGTAAAAAAATAAAAAATATTTCATCAATTGTTGTGATGAGTAATAATTTAAGTAATTCCAGAAGTTCAGTTTGAATTATCCTTTCTTTCAACTTAATTGTTTCATTAAAACTGTCAAGCCGACCCAGATGATGCAGCTGGAGCCAAAAATAAGCTTTCTCCATGGATGCAAGCCCAGATGGCAAATTCCGGAAAAAATAAATTATTGTTTCTTAAACCACTAGGTTTTGGAGTGGTTGTTATGCAGTAATAAATAACTAGCACACCATCACACTGTAGTAATATCTGAAATCATAAAAGGCATAATACCAGTATTTAAAAACACTCTGGATGCCATTAAGGTAGGCTTTTTAAAAAAATATTTATTTATTTTTGAGAGAAAGAGAGAGAGAGAAAGCATGAGCAGAGGAGGGGCAGAGAGAAAGAGGGAGACACAGAACCCAAAGCAGGCTCTAGGCTCTGAGCTGTCAGCACAGAGCCCAACGCGGGGCTCAAACTCACGAACCATGAGATTGACCTGAGCCGAGGTCAGACACTTGACCAACTGAGCCACCCAGACGCCTGCCTTTTACTTTTTATAAATGGAATTACTTGGCTCAAATAAATTAAGTGTAGTATTTCCTTTCCATTATTTAGGATCTTTTCATTGGCGGTCTCCATTTTTTATCTCTCTTCTTGTTTTCTGGAACATTTTCCACTTATTCAAAATCTTCTCCTTCCCAAAATACTTCAAGACGTGTTTTGAGTCTAGTTAAACATTTGTAAAAGGGATAATATTCTTTGTTTATATATTTTGGGTTTCTTTTTTGACCTCAATGATCCGTAGTTACAACCTGCTCTGCATCACCTACATCAAAGCCCAAACTGGCAGAAGTTATTTTCACATAGTTGCAAGTCAATACTTTTTCACCTTCAGGCAAAGCCTTGAAGCTTAATGTTCCCAAGAAAGAATTACGACAAAGAGGAAATACGCTGTCAGAAAGTGAGAAGCAGGGAAAGCCTGCTCTTTCAAGGCTAATTGGAGTGTGAAGAGAAGCAAAAGTTAAGGAAGGTCAGGGAAACATGTGTCTCAACTCCTCTTCTTTGTACCAGAATCCCAGTTGGGGAAAGCATTTTATATAGGCTTGGGGAAAACCGAAAGCAAAGGAGTTTTTTTTTTCTGTTCTGATTTAAAACCTTGGGAAGAGCTTGCTGGAGTTGTTGACTCAAAGCCAATATGAGGAATGATAGCACAGCAGAGCAGCTCAGGGAAATGACTAGAGAAATAAACTTCTTATTCCCCACAGCCTGCCCAGGGCATGGGGAGACAGAGAAGCCCCTGAACACCTTGAGGATGAGGTAAGGAGACACTGAGAGAGCCGGTGGCCTGATGGAACCTGGAAATGAGGCCCAAATGACATAGAGGATTCACTACTTGTAGCAAATGGCCAGGACCCCAGCCTTTGGCAGTCGGTATCAGATGGGACAATTTGTACCACAGCAATGACTAGTCCAAGAGCCAAACCAGACCAGTTGCTCCCTAGCAAGGATCCAAGAGGATCCAATGACACTGCATGAATCCAAAGTCCCTTGTCCCATCGTATACTCAGAGGCCACACTGCCAGGAAGGAGAGACAGGAACATCTCAAGCACTGAGCACTTAACCAAAAGAAACCAATGATCCCAAAGAGATTATTCAAACGGACACTGATAAGGAGATATATTTAAATCTAGACATATTACCCCAATAGGCTGCTTTAATCAGAAAAGACTGACTTATTGAGTCAATGTATTCTGCTTTGTAGGGAAGCATGAACTCATAAAGAGGATCAGAGGCAATAAAAGATCACACTACAGATCAAACAAGGCATTTTTGTCATACTGGTTTATTAATTTTTCCTCGTGAAACCTAAAAACAAATAAAGAAGACATTTGAAGTATAAAGAAGGGATATGCCCACAAGGACAGACAGGCAACAGCAGCAGATAGGAATATCAACAAAATTTTGGAAGCTTAAAAACAGGTGGAAATGGGATAGCTGATTTAGGAGACAAAATAAGATGGAAAATCAAGACTGAAAGACAACTAACGAGAAACACATTGATGTTTGCCACAGAATTCCAGAGAGTTTAAGGACTGAAGAAGCAGGTCCATGCAAGGCTGGTGGTGTGAGCGCCCACACCCAGTTGTTCTCTAACAGCTCAGGTCTTCCTTTCCCCAGCATGTGGTCAGCTGGAGTTGAAACAGATAAGAACTCGGTCTGCAGGACCCCAGACTGGATTGAGAGGCTTTGTGGTCTTATGAGAAAGAAAGTCATGGAAGATAGGAACAGATGGGAAGGTGGGAACAGAGATAAAAGAAAGAACTATAGGGAAGCCAGGAGGACTGGAGAGAGCACAGAGAGGGGGAAGGATGGATTATTCTTTGGATAATCCCTCCAAAGACCTCAGTGGGAGAGGGGAGGGAAGAGTAAGTTAGATGTACAAGACACAATCCCCAGGCTTTTGATTTTGTAGTGTTTCAAGATATTGGCTTGAACCATTTGGTAAAATGATTTCTCAGACTCCTACTGGATCCAATGATGGGTCATTTTGCATAGATGGGAGCTGCTCATTAACCTCCAGCTCTGTAATTGATCCATCCACTGCAAATTAGTAGGAAAGCAGGAGGACTGGAAAGCAAAAACATGAAGTTTGAGACCTTTAATTATTTAGACTGCCCTTACTCCAAAAAGTGGTAACAGCTTCCCCTGCAGATCAAAAAATTTCTCTGACCCAAGAATTACATTCTTAAAATTATTGTAGTTTAGTATTTCAAAGCAAGCATGGGAGTTGGAATCCCTAAACCTAGGTTTTTGGGAGTTTTTTTCCTTTTCTTGAGAGAGAGAGTGTGTGTGAGAGAGTGTGAACAGGGGAGGGGTAAAGGTAGAGGAAGAGAGAGAGAATCTTAAACAGGCTCCATGCTCAGCACAGAGCCCAACACAGGGCTCCATTTCATGACCATGAGATCATGACCTGAGCCATGACTTGAGCCAAAATCAAGCAAGAGTTGGACACTTAACCAACCGAGCCACCCAGGCACCCTCATTTTTCTCCTAAACCTACTTTTAATATCAGTTCTGCTATCACCTACTTTTTCATTCATTTGCTCAGTAAATATTTAATGAGTACCTACTATGTGTGTATTTATTTTAAATACAGTGGAAATCCACCAAAGAGTTTTATCTTGATGGTTAACATACTCTTTTTTTTCCCCTTAATATTAAATAACCGGACAAAGGAGGAGTTGCCAGAAAAGGAAAATGAAAAGAGGATCATTAGTGAATTACGTGTGGAAAGCAAGAGGAGTGAGGTTCCCAAAGATGAAGCCAGGAGAAGAAGGATTTCTGTTTTGGTGTCATGCAGTTCAAAATCTTGAGTGGAATGAAGAGAGAACCATGTTTATTGCAAGATTTGGCAATGTGGAAGTCACTGAAAAATATTAAAATATGTTTTCGTATTTTCCTATGGGGAGACAGGCCTTTCAATATCTTTTACTGTGACGAAGAACAGAGAAATGAGGCGTTACCTCAAGGTGGGGTGGAATCTGGGAAGGAGGATATATAAATACCAAGGTTTATGCTGATGGGGAATTTCCAGTGGAAACGGAGAAGGTGATGATGCCCAAGAAGCGTGAGTACAACTCCAGCGCCATGTCATTGAGAAGAAAATAGACACAGAGGCATTTCACACATTGTAAAGGTGAGGGAACAACTAAGAATATGTGCACAAAAATATATAAGTGGAGATCTGGCTCAAAATGTAAGGAAATTTCTCTTTTGGTTTGTTTTTCCTCAGGGAAGAATGTGCAGAAAAGACAGAAGGAGACACGGAAGTTTGAGGAGAAGAAAGTATGAAGTAGTCATTTTAAAAAGTGGAAAAGTGAAGGGGCACCAGGGTGGCTCAGTCAGTCAGTTTAGCTTCTGACTCTTAATTTTAGCTCAGGTCATGATTTCATGGTCATGAGATTGAGCCCTATGTCCATGCCTAGCGTGGAATCTGCTTGGGATTCTCTCTCTCTCTCTCTCTCTCTCTCTCTCTCAATAAGCAGAAAAGAACTTTAAAAATAAAAAGTGGAAAGTGAATAAGGCAAGTACAAATCTCATCTCACGGCATTGTTGAATAGGAAACGCAACTTGCTCTAATTGTCTACAACAGAACTTAATCTCTGCCCTAAACCCCACTCCACTAGGTGAGAGGAGCTTATCATTGGTCAGTTCTGATTCTTACTCTTTTCCTAATGCTTACATCTGATTTCTCAGATGAACTGGGATTTAAATAGTTCAGAGGTATGAGGGGTGTGACTCAGTAGTTACAGAAAACATTCTGACATCCACCAAAGTTCTTTATTCTGATCTGAAGTGTTGAGTTCACCCAAATTACTGCAACATTGTCCCTGACCTCTAGCTACAAAGGTCTTTCATGGCCGGATTATCCTTAACTAACTTTCTCCCACTTGGAAGCATGGGATTATTCTGCTGCCAGGAATGGGAATTTTAGGAGTGTTGTATCAAGGGTTGGAGGAAATGATCATTCAGTGTGTGAACACTAAAGAACTATTAGTTCAGGGTGTGATTTGTTCATGTATACAGACCTCATGTCATCATAACTGTTGACAAGACTAGAGATGGAGATAAAAACCAGGAATTAAAGCCTTCATGGGAAGAGAGGAGAGACAGGGAGGCTAGTAGTCAACAGCAAGGATAAAAAAGGAGATAGGGTATTGAAGGCACTCAATTTCAAAGGAAAGGGGTCTTTGCTGGGGGGGGAGGTGTAGTTTGTTTGTTCTGAAGAAAGAAAGAAGAGAGATGGCTTGAGAAGCAGCTGTCAGGGATACATACATCTATACCATTTTCTGACCTTGAGCTATGATGCAAGAAAGAACTAGAATCTTTATTTGAGAATGCCCTGTCTTCATAGAAGAGCCAGGTTGAAGAAAAGGCAAGGATGTGGAGGGAGTATTCTGAGAACCATTCAAACATAAGAGAAATCAGTAAGTCACAGACCAGAGAAGACAGGAGACTGGGGATTGGGTCTGTTTAGGGGCTGGACAGGGTAGTGGGAGATGAGCATTCAGCTGATAGCTGATGACGGAGAAGGAATGACAGCATGACTTCCTCAGACCACTTAAACTGCCTAAGCCTGAATTACTTCTGTGGAAGTGTAATGTGTGTGTGTGTGTGTGTGTGTGTGTGCGTGTGTGTGTGCATGTGTCCCATATACACACAGAGATATGTGTAAATGAAAATACTGGGAAATGTGTACATGATCAAGCCCATGAGGAATGGCATAGAATCAAATATGGGCACCCTAGTCACCCAAATCAAAGCAACCTGAGAAAAATATTAAGACAGAAGAAAGTTTCAAATAAATGACAATGTCCAAGGGCCATGGACCTTCAGAGGGAAGAGTGGGCAAGAAGAGCTTTGGAATGTACTGTGTGATGGTTCTCTTCAGAGGTAGAAACTGACCTGGGGCCACAAAAAAGAGAGGGATTAGTAAAGAGAGAGAGAAGAAAGAACATTCTGTGTAAACTAATCTGAAATTTTTTTAATTCTCTTTGCCACTCAATTTTTGAGGACTAATGCTGAACTTTTGGGCCCTCTTACATATGGTTCTTTCCTCTGAGTGTCTTAGATTGATGCTCCTTTTTATGATTTTCACCTTTTCTCTAGATCTAATCTGCAGATCTAATTAGTTCAGCACTTCAAAGCCAAAAAGGCTTTTTTCTGTTCTCTCTTTGAATATCCTAACATCTACCAGGAAATTTCTTTCTCACACATCATTTTTTCATTCATAGTCCCTCTTTTCATTTATTTTTTTTTTAGATCTACATTTTCTATTAATGCATTAATAGAGTTTGATGCTGTACTTACTATAGAAGGACATTTGGTTTCAAATGATAAAACAATCAGGGGCCATGAAAGCAGAAGAATGCCTTCAAATATTTCTTTCAAAACTTGAGAGTCTCTTTTCATCTTTCTCTCTTTGTAACTCATGATTATATTGGAGTAATTGCCTCTGGTTAGGTCTCACTATGTGCCAGTCCCTGGGTGAAATGTTCTCCCTGTTTCATCTCACTCAATCTTCACAAACACACCATGAAGTCAATACCACTCTTACCCTCATTTTTCTGGGTAAGAAATTGAGGTTCAGAGAGGTTAGGTAACCTTCCCAAGATGACACATTTGGGAAAGCGTGGAGCTGAGCTTGAACCCAGAGCTGATGCCGAAGCCTATTCTCTTAACCATGCTGTACTTTTCGAGAATGACCAGTTGTGAAAATATGAGTCCCTGCCTGACACCTGTGAGTTAAAGTGAATATATGTATATGCACTTGAAACTACAGGCAGCCCAGATCAATTTTCCAGATCCTCCAGGCTTTGACTAACAGGTCACAACAGGTGACTAGAATGATTGAAGGGTTGGTGGAGGAAAGTTAATGGAGGACCCAGTTGCTCTTTTGAATATATGCGATGAGGTGTCACTCAAACAACTGCCATCAAACTGACAAGCTCGGGGCCCCTCTCATAATTTTTCTTATACATTTTAAAGCCATTTGGAAGGTAGCACCTAATATAAAATTACAAAAGCCCAGCAAGAACATTTTTGCTCTGCATCTGAGATCTTACTTTCCAAGGCGTTACTATTTGAGCATCAGGCTCATTCTTATTAGTGGAAAAGAAAGAGAAATCTAGCTATGATGGGCCCTGAAACTTTTGGATCTCCTAACTGGCAGGCAATTTTGCTTTCTTAAGCATTTTGATAAGTTAACTTTGCTCTCCTGCCAAAAGGCTTCTGCGGAGAACACCCAGTTATTAGTACAAATCTAAGGAGCTATCACCCTGTCCTATTTTCAATTGAACTTGACCTTGAATAAATATTAAGTATGACTTGTTTAGAGGGGAGGAGAAGAGAATTACTTCATTCTCCTGCTTCTGTCAGCTCTTCATCAGAGGAATTTCACACCAGGAAGAACCTGTGACATAATGAATTACTGAAGTGTAAAATCCTCCAGAGGTGCATCTGCTGCTTTACCGTTATGGGGCTGAAGATGTAAGACTGTAAATAGATTTTCATAAGACAGTCCCTGTCACTTCGCCTAGTGAGCTGAAGTAATTTCCCCATTGCTGGATCTTTACATGGGACAGAGAAGGAAAAAGAGAAAACGCTCGCATCTTCTTATAAGGGAAGTAAGTTTATTATTATATTTCACCTTCAACTTGATCTTCAAATCATATGAAATCCATATTACCAATGTTTTATCATAAAAAAACAAGAAGATGGCAATTATATTGACCACAGATAGTTCTGATGTTTTTTAAGTAATATTTTCATTCGAGATTTGCCAAACCCTATCAAAACGCTCTCTGTGGGGAGCTAAATGTTTTTGGTCATCTGTCAGAATGCTCCACATTTCACACATGTCAGCCCCACTTCAAATTCACCTTTTTGCTTTGTCACCAAGGACAACATCTCAGAGTCACTGAGTTTAAAGCCCATCTTTAGTCAGCATTTCCAACCAATCCCTGCTATGTTTTGAAATGTGTCCCACATCTGTCCTTTCCCCACACCCCTTTCCAGTGCCATCACCCTTCTCCTGGCGCAGCTCCATGCAATAACTTTTATACAAGAGAACTCTGGTTCTCCAAGCCTCTAGTTCTTGATTACCATCACGATAAGGGGCCAACACCTCAAAATCATGTACAAAGCCCCTAGTCTTGCCTCGGGGTCTGTTTCCACCTCTATCCCCTAATTCTCCAGCCCCCAGGTTCTGTCCCTATCTTCCACAATTCTGAATGCTATTTTTAATTATTCATATATACCAAGCATCCACTCACTTAATGTTCTCTCTCCCTGGTACATCTCCTCTTCCATCCCAGACTCCCACCCCTAGCCTGGCCCATAAAGAAAGGAAACAGGGTTGGTTTTGTTTGTTTGTTTGGTTGGTTGGTTGGTTTGGTTTGGATTGGTTTTCATACTTCTATCCTTAGAGCCTGGGTCAATCCCAAGTGCAAAGCAGGCACTCAATATACATTTCCTACATAAATAAATGTGCGAAAGGACTACAAAACTTCATTATCTAATACTTATCCTGAAATGCTATCCCATGCCCATTTTCTCTCCCCATCTCTTGGGATTTGTAATCGGAAGAATAATGGCCCCTTAAGATGTCCATGTTTTAATCTCAGAATCTATGCATATATTATATGGCAAGGGGAAATTACCATTACAGATGGAATTAAGCTTGTGAATCAACTGACCTTAAGGAAATTATCCTGGATTATCCACAAGAACCCAATATAATCACATGGGGAGTAAATAGGGAAGAGGGATACAAGAAGGTCAGAAAAGAGAGACAGCATCATGGGAAATATTCAACTATTCACTACTGGCTTTGAAGGTGGAAGACAAGGTCTGAGAGCTTCTGTGGTCTGCACTAGAAGCTGGAAAAGGCAAGAAAATGGATTTTCTCCTGCAGCCTCTAAAAAGGATTGCAGTTTATGTGATGTCATGATTTAAGCCTGGTGTGATCCATTTCAGACTGTCAACCTCTGCAATTCTAAGACAACAAAACTTTGTGTTGTTTTAAGACACTGAGTTTGTGGTAATTAGTTATAGCACCAAGAGAAACCTAATACAGTCTTGTGACAAATTTTCATCTTGGCTTATGTTTTCATTATGTAGTAATGTTTAGCAATCTCCTTAGTCTGGGGGCAATGCTTCAAACTGTTTAGTGTCTAGAATGTGTGTGTGTGTTAGATTGATACATTGAGGGTAAAGAATAGATATCAGATGCACCTTAAAAGTGCATCTTTAGGGGCACCTGGGTGGCTCAGTCGGTTGAGCATCTGACTTCAGTTCAGGTCATGATCTCACAGTCCATGGGTTTGAGCCCTGCGTCTGGCTCTGTGCTGACAGCTCACGGCCTGGAGCCTGTTTCAGATTCAGTATCTCCCTCTCTTTATGACCCTCCCCTGCTCTCTCTCTCTCTCTCTCTCTCTCTCTCTCTCTCTCTCTCTCTCTCTCTCTCTCTCTCTCTCTCTCTCTCTCTCTCTC
Organism: Crocuta crocuta; assembly: GCF_008692635.1. Lineage (NCBI taxonomy): Eukaryota > Metazoa > Chordata > Mammalia > Carnivora > Hyaenidae > Crocuta > Crocuta crocuta. Next base: position 1,317,050 of record NW_027530179.1, read on the forward strand.
TCTCTCTCTCTCTCTCTCTCTCTCTCTCTCTCTCTCTCTCTCTCTCTCTCTCTCTCTCTCTCTCTCTCTCTCAGAAATAAATAAAACATTAAAAAATTTTTTAAAAAAGAAGTACATCTTTCCAAATCCACCATGCTTAAACCAGGCAATGTTAGAACAGCATATCAGAAAATGTGTTGTTGACATTTTTGAAAATACATAAATCTCCCCACCAAACTCCCCTCTCACACACACGTGTACACAAACATAGCGACCTTTGCTCTAGAATCTGTGACTAATGACCACCTAGTCATGGAATTGAGACAATTTCTTCCCTTCAGGGAAAGGAGTACACTACATTTCCCTAGCTTATAAGGATTTTTAGGAATGAAGTCCAAAGTCCTGTTGGGAGAGGAAACTGCCCTGTGTCCTGGATCAGGTAGGGAGTGAAGACTAGGGGTGGACTGGCTTAATTGACACAAACTACTTTGGAAAACAGTATGAATGCAAGAGGTGATGCACTTTCTTATTTTAATGAACAAGGAATTCCAAGAAGACAAACACTTATAAGGACTTAAACATTCCTAGAAATGGCAACTCCTGACTCATTTAAAACTGGCTGTCAGTGCTGAACTGGTTAGGGTCCAGACACCACTGAGTTTATACAACCCTGTCCCAGCCAATGGAAAGTAGGTGGAAGTGATGTATAACTCTCCTGGGCATCTCACCCCTTGAGTTTCCATTCTCATTTCCTCCTTTAGCAATGACCTTGGAGACTGTCGTTGAAGACGGAGATGTTACCACAAGGAATGAGCCTGACTCTGAAGGACGGCATGGAGCAGGGTCCCTCTGCCCACTGGCACTGAGTTATGACATGAAGGACATTTGTCTTCTGTTAAACTACTGAGATTGAAGGTGGTTTGTTTGGATTTTTTGCTTTGGTTGCACTTATGTGTTCATATGTGTCATTACTACTGCATAACATAGTCTTTGTTTCAATAAAACTTAGCAGTGATACTTTCAAAGGCTTTAAAATGGGACTGTCACTACATAAGAGCTGATTTATATCTGTCTGTGTTAATCCCTCTTATCTGTGCATATGTCTCTTTCTCTCCCTTAGACACACACACACACACACACACACACACACACACTGGTTCTCTCTTTCTCTCATGCACTTCTCCCCCCCCCCTTTTCTTCCATATTATTTCCCAGGCTTTGCTGTTTCCTTCTTAAATGGTGTTAATGGAGGATTGAGATACTTGTGTAGTGTTGGTTTTATTGGACAATATGTCTTTCTAAACTTCAGGGGCCCCTGGGACCATATGCAATGACCACTCTACTTCTAGTCAGTGAGAGAATCAGCTTTTCTAAAACTAGACAATGTAGTCTCCCAAGATGAACACAGAGAGTTTACAATAAAATATTTATTGGTTGTTCCAAGTTTTAGAGGGTGACCTTGGGGGATCTGCTTTTCTTTAGGTGAGGAAATCAATGATCTAACTCCCACAGCTAGTCTAAGTTGTTTAGATAGCTCCCAGAGCTACCAGTGTTTAGAAAAATTCCCAACCAGTGAGCATTTTTACTTAAATTTTGTAGCTTTAGAGAAGTCCACACAAATCACCATAATGGGCAAACAGAGAGTTACTGAATAGTGCAATTCAGCTGATCCCTTTAAGGTAAGGTACCTTTATTTTAGTTCTGTTAACACCTCTCATTTATTAACCACCGTGCTGCTGAATCTTTAGATTCAAAATAAACAATACCAACAAAACCTAAATGATTCAGAGTGTCAGTGCAGTATATTTTCTTTATTGAAAAAAAATGCACTTGACTAACACAGTTGTGGCTTAAAAAGAAAAGAGAGAGAAATTATTTTAAATGTGTGGATAAAGAGAACCTGACAGAGATGAGAAGAACCAATCCATTTTTCCCAGTGCAGGAGCCAAATGTGCCCTTCAGTTCAACACACAACTGGGTTAGAGATAATGAATGAGAAATTAAAACATCTTCTGAATATTCTCACAGAGAGTACTTACAAATGCTTTTACACGTTGACTTGATAGATTATACTTCTAGAAGTTTTCCAGATAATATTCAGAATTCTAACCATCTAAAGGAGGAAATAATTGGTTTCAAGGACATTTTTACAATAATAAATGCATCAAGAAGCTCGACGGCTGTCACAATCAATGAAAAGCTTAAGTTACCCATTGCCCTTCCATTGCTTAGAATGTCCTTTCCATCTTGGCTTATTATTTCTCAGTCATCTCTGGATATTGAAGAATGAGTACTTAACAATATATGGTACATACTGATAATTAAACTTCGGTAACACACTTCAGCTGGCATTGACCATATATGATCTCAAGCTTAAAAATAAATACAACTAACACACAATGTTTTTTTAGAATTAAAAAAATGTATTAGAACTTGGTATTTTTTCTGAAGCTCTAGTGGACAGGTTCAGGGCTACTTGGCCTCAGAGTATGGCTTCCAATTCTTGTCACAGTCACCATTATTACCATGACTCCCTCCATCAAGATCATGAGTACTAGTAAATTTGTACCTGCTCTAAATAGAGAATGACAACATTCTTGAGGTGCAATGTATCCATTGACTTTATCATCCTTATCATCTATTCAACATCTTTTCATATCTATTCACAGAAGGCAGAACAATATGGACACCATGGTCCTAGAGTCATACTTTCTGCAGCCAGACTCTCATTTATCTATTTATTTACACGCATCTCAGCAATTAACACTAGGGTAAAGACGGAGAGTTGTTTGATTTTTTACAAAGCAGCACACTAATGCTTGCCTTAGGTAACTTCAGATATAGATCCTGAGGATGAAAACCCGATAGGAAAGAGAAAGCTCCAAGAGTAGTATCTGAACCCAGTTGAATTTATAGGCAGACTAGCCTATCATATTGTATCCCACTAAGAAATGTGTAAAAGTGTTAAGCTAAGAAATGACTGCTAAGCTTCCTGTAAATAAAACCAATTGTCACAAGAGTAAGAAATATACAATTTTCCCATTTCAAAGAAGTCCAGAAATAATGCAATTATTACTCACCACAATCTCTTTACAAAAGTTTTTGGATGAGAGATAGCTTATTGGATGCAGGTGTACATATGTGTATATAAAGATGTATATACATATATACATAGGATTATATAAATAAATGAATAGATTGATGAATAGATAGGAGATGATAGATGGATAGGTAGAAAGAGAAAGGAAGGAAGGAAGAGAGAGAGAGAGAGAGAGAGAGAGAAAGAAAGAAAGAAAGAAAGAAAGAAAGAAAGAAAGAAAGAAAGAAAGAAAGAAAGAAAGAAAGAAAGAAAGAAAGAAAAGAAAGAAGGAAGGAAGGAAGGAAGGAAGGAAAGAAAGAAAGGAGGAGGGAATGAAGGAGAGAGGGAGGGAGGGAGGGAAGAAAGAAGAAAGGAAGAGGAAGAAAGAAGGGTTGGTTCCTCAAATTCTTCCTTGGACTAGACAAATACATTTTGTAGCTTTAATGGTATTTGTGATCTCACAATTTGGATCGCACATTGTAAATCAAAATCCCCAAAGAGATAACTCGGGCTTAGTGGGGTTATGCTCCATTGAATTCAGATTGAAATTTATCTCTGCATGAGAAAGTAATTTTCTTTCCAGCACTTCCCTATGTCAAATTCACAAGGCAGAGGTAACTGCATGTCTGGAATTGAGGCAGCTATTCCTCTCCAGGCCCATCTTGTCCAAAAAAACACCTGCACCAAATCCTCCTTCTTAAACATTCCACACACCCCACTCTTAAGTCCTTGGTTCATTCTGCTAATTCTTTACTTGTTCATCTGCTCCTTGATCCAAGATTTCTCTTCTTGTGCTCTGAAAGTCAGGACCATGTCACTTCAGCTTGATTTTTGAATTTTTGCACCATATAACCATGCCCACAGAACATCCATACTAAATACATGTTGGTGATAAGCACTGTCCTAAGGAAACATGACAGTCACTGATTGCCATGTCACCATATGCTTCCTTCTGGGAAGCTTGGTTAAGAGAATTACAATTGGCTAAGAAAATAAGGATTAAGAGGAGTCCAATGTTTTAATAACTAAGATTCTGCTCAGAGCAATTTTCTAGAACTAAATTCCTCTAAGTCTGTTTCTCTTGGGGCCCTTTTGTGATCTCTGCCTGACTCTAGCCCCAAAGCCTTCAGTCTAGATCTTTCTATAGTAAGATTTAATCCATAGAAGGTAATTCTGTTTGGCTTTAATCTTGCTGAAAAGTCTCAAGCACTTTGGGATTCTCTGGTTTTATCTCAGATTTTGCCTATTTTAATTGTTTTCTCATATGTATAAACAAGGATGGATTTCACACTGTTATCACTGATATAACTTTGGAGGAAAGGTAATCAATTATCTTTGCTTTTATACATCTTTCTGCAATAATGTTCCAATTGTTGCAGTGAGATTGTATTACCATTTTAATTTCAAAAAGTCAAACAAAAAAACTTTAAAAATTATTCTTTGTATTGTTTGTCGTCTTTGGGGTGAACTTAAATCTGTCTACATTTCCCTCATCTTAACATTAATAAAGTAAGAGACAAACTTAGTCACACAGGAAATAATCTTCTCCCAACAATTCAACTTGCCACTCAGAATATTTGTAATCTACACAGGCTTGCTCTGAGAAATAACTGGGAATTTTCCCTTTGGGGGGTCAGCATGGAGAGTTTCAAATGGTAAATTCACCTCAAATAGCGTGATGACAATCAATGAATTTACTGGCAATAGAAAGGCCTCCCTCAACCGCCCTCCACCCTAACCTAAGATGAAATTCCCCATCATACCAGCTGACCTACTCTTTTCACCTCCTCACCGGAGCTAAGACCCGTTCTCCCACTTCTAACCCTGGGCCTTCCAGGGAGATACCACTCCTTTCTAATTTGGAAAGGTGATAAACACTACAATCTTATTTAGAATGCAGTTACAGCAGAACTTCTCATTTCTTTCAACAGATCTCCACAAATCCCTCTAAAAGTTACCCTCAGCATATTCCAGACACTTGTACACACACTTGCTATGCCTTGAGGTCTCTTTTCCTTAATGATATTACTTTTGCAAAGTAACAGCCATGCTTGGGATATTTTTCAAAACACACATTTGACTACCACTACGTCAAACAGGTGGAAGAGCCCCAACTCACCAGGGATTCTCTAGCTCTATCACTAGCATTCTGTGCCTTTAGGGAAAGCTTTGGGGCTCTCTCAGTCTCGATGCCTCTAAGAGTGAACCATGGATGGCTAGCTGACTTCTAGGGACACTGAGTGCATTGATTTGAAAGTTTGCTGTTAGAGCACAGAATGGAGAGTTTTCATTCTGGATTATCACAACCTAATTAAACCAACCAGACAATAAATAAGATTTACACTCTCACATCACAATGACCACTGACTACTATTTATTATATATACTTGGAACCAAGAACCAGGCGGCCAGGCCAGGAAAAAAAAAACAACACCTTTCTTTTTTCCTAGTATCACAGATCCCAAAACCAATACTTAACTGCATTAACTCTTATATTGAATTGACACTATGTGATGTTATTCTCAGCTAATTGCTCTGGGACTGATTGACCTTCATCTCATCAATGAAACTAGAGGCAGCCTAATGCAAACCTGTTTCAGAAGAGCGGGTCTCATGCTTGCACACCCCCAGATACACCCCCAGATACACAGGGGACTTTGTTGTCATTTCCTGGGGCCTTTGGGTTCTGGCTTAATTGCTCCATTTTTGAAGCATTATTATTAATAATAATTTGTTTAGGATTTGTAGTCCATATATCATTGCATTTGATCCCCAGAAACACATGTTAAGGGTTTATTATTATCTCCATTTTCAAATAAGTAATCAAGGCTGAAACAAATCAAGTGATTTTCTCAAGGCCACATTGTCAAAGTGTAGGAACAGATCCCTTAACACTGGTTGTCTAATCCAGAGACCAATGCTCTTTTTGTTATATCATGGTGTCTCCATATTTTAATAAGTTTTAAATTTACCTCTTCCTTAATTATGAGAGGGAGTATAATAGATAATGAGATCATGGCACTTTATTCTATCTATCCCCTTTCAATCTGTCCAGAGACATGTATTTTAATCACCTACGATGAGTGATTGTTTGTTATATAATTTCATGGTCTAGATATAGACCAAACTAAAACGTACTGAATTGCCCTTGGTAATTATAGCATGCAAGAAAACCCTATCACATTTGCTTCCCTCGACCTACTTTAATGAAGTGATAATGCTCAATATTAGCAGCCACCCATCCAAACGTCCCCTATCTCCATGCAAGAGTGTCTTAGCCAAAATAAATGCCCAGATAATCAGAGGTGTTTTTGTTATCTCAGTAAAGCTCAAATAATGTTGGTGCTTAACTCTGTGTAGCTATTATACAACTGTCCTATTTCCCATGATACATTTGAAAACAATTGCATAATTTTCAAATTTCCCTGCATGATTTTGTACTCGGGGGAGAATATACTAAACAATGTACTCTAGAATGCAACACTAGAACGCCAACACTTTGACCTTGATGAGGAAAGTGAGATAGATGAAAAGTAACTGCTCTCCCCAGCTAGATCATGATCATCTCTCTAAGGAGCCACTAAGTGCCTCCACAGAACCTCTCTCATCACTGATGGGACCTGGACCACAGTTTCCAAACTAGGCTGGGGTGCATAGAGTGAGAGAATCACAAACAGCACTAGCAGAGTTCTCCCTGTTCTAAAGGAGCAAAGGGATATGATAGTCATCGGTTGTCCTAAGAAAACTAAAATTTTAGATGCCTCCTTTCCTACTCTAAAACATGAAAACCATGATCTAGATACCAATAGAAGTGTCAGACTTTGTGTGGAGGATATTTTGAAAAGCACATTATCACTAGTAGACTCCCCTCCATCAAGTAATTCTGGATTAAGGCAGTTTCTCTCACACCACTTTCCTTTGCCTCCCTGAGTTACATCAACTAGAACAGCCAGAAGTCAGGGTCATACCCCACTTAACAATGCAATATTTGCAGTGCAGTCAAAACAAAATGCCCTGGACATAATATCTAGGTTCTAATTCCAACCCTGTAATGAATCTGCAACGTTGGGCAAGACAGAGACCGTCCCTGTGCTTTATTGGCTGAATACGAATAACATTGATACTATTCTTTGTAAGGCATTGGGAAGTTCTAGGACAACAGCTTTGTGAACAAGGCACAAAGCACAATGGAAATAGAAATTATTAAACAAAATCCTTAGCCTAGTGATTCTGACCAAATACACTTCGCTGTTTTTTTGTTTCCTTTGTCACTACAAGAGAAAAGGAAAGAAGAGTCAATCAATGCCCCAGAGCATGCCCCCAACATCAGTTGCAACTAACACCTCTTCTCCAAATATATACATAGCATACGGATTGAGAGCTCAAGTTCCATAAGTCACACAGATCTGGGAGTAAATCCTGCCCCTGTCTCTTCCCTACTGTGTGACCATTGTCAAGTTATTTCATATTTCTGAGCTTTAATTTCTTTCATCTGAAAGTGGGGTAAAATATTCAGCTGCAAATCTCATTTCAAAGAATTGTTATAAGGATGAAATAAGGGAATGCAAATAAAAATATTTTACAGAAAACTCGGCACTTAGCAAATGCCTAGTAAATGTTGTAAATATTATCTCTTAACATTTTTTCCATTTGATGTAAATAGAATCTGCTGGAAATAAAGAGTTCTAGACTCAATCAAATTTGGAAGATACTGGTTTAAATGAGTCTTAAAATGTAGGCTTCTCATCTCAGAGCCATGAATGTGTTAATGTACAGGGTAGCCATTCAAAAGGACGAGAGAGTGTCTAGCATTTCCCCAAAGTGTTTGAAGTTTAGCATCCTTTATTCTTGCAGCATCTTCATAGGACAGGGTTTTTGTGGATCATACTTTGGAAAATTTTCTCACAAATCATAGGCTCATAAAATTGTGGTGACATCCCAGTATGTTATTTGCTTTGGAGGGGAGGGAAGAAAGTAGATAAGGGTATATGTGATACATGATGAGATGCATATTGATCATTATTGAAACTGGAAGATGGACATATAGCTCATTATATTTTTCTTTCTCTTTTTTCTATGTATGAAAAAGTCTATTAAGCTTTTGTAAAGATATTAAGCAAGCCAAGAAAATATGTACACACACACACACACACACACACACACAACACACACACACAGTCTAAATGGAATGGCTAATTTCCTGAGGTTCACAGACCCACTCAAGCAAAGGTAAGTTATTTAGTTCTCTCACTCACTTGGAGATGAAACTCTTCATGTACCTGAAAGAACGTGAAGAGGTCACCTGTGGTGTCAGTAGCCATGGAGAATCCAGCTAGCTGAATGTTTATTCTTATATGCCTACCAGATGTGCTAGTATAGTCAAAATCAACCAAAGCCTTGGCAGGAGTAAAAACAGAATCAGCCCCAGGAGGACAGAGCATTGAGTATGTCAAACTTTCAATTGACCTGGTGTAATAATTAGTAGGTTTGACTTGAAGACTCATGAGCATCTTTCATTTTAATGAAAACTATCTTTTGGGAATGCCAAGGTTTCTGGCTGTCAGGGAATCCCAAGGGATGTATAGTTGGCCTAGAACCCATTTCACTTGCCACAGGATCCAATTTATTATTAAAAGAAATATCTCTACTGATAACAATGAAACCACCAAGCAATTATCACTTTTTGGCTTTTTAGACAAAATTTCCCTAATTGCTCTTTTGTTCTAAATGTCCTTATTTTAAACATACCTTGTTATTTTTAGTTATGCCCAATTAAAGTTTCTTACATATTTGCATCATGTAGTTAATGGTTTAAACTCACTTCAGGGCAGTAACAAAATCCTATTATTGCTCATTTAACCTTTAGAATATTCACAGATAGCTGACCCACCTGTCACCAAGATTTGTGTTCATGCATTAGTCATTTGCCCACCAAACCATTTCATGATCTCCTGGCTGGTCTTTTTATTCATCTCCTCTGTGTTCCCAATCCACTCAAAATTTATAAGGTGAATAACTTTGTTTCCATCCTCCAAATTTCCACTCTCCCTTTGGTCAGGCATAATGACTTTCCTCCTCAGCTAAGTGTTATCTTTGAAATTAAGGTAGCCTGTTCTTATTTTCCTTCTACTGTAGAGTCCAAAGGTAGAGAGAGAGAGAGAGAAAGAGAGAGAGAGAGAGAGAAAGGGAAAACAAAAGCTATTCCATTGACTTATAGGAATAATGGGTCTCTATTTTCCTCTTTACAAAAAAAAAAATAATGATTCAAGTTACCCTGGTTTCATTTCTTATGCTCCAAAGAGTTCTGATGAGGACCATTCCCCAGATGCTTAAGCAGGAAGAAAAAGAAGAAGTAATTCAGTTGTAAGAATCAAACCGCTTCTGCCTACGTGGGGTCCCACTCTGGGAAACTACAGCTGGGACAGAACAATAATCTATACAGAAACTATAATGAGTGGGCACATTATGAGCATAGGAAGCCCACGCTATTTTCACTGAAAATGGTGGTCCAAAACCCCAGAGAGGTGAGCAGATGCTGTGATTAAAGCATCAGGAACAAACCCTGCCTCCCTAATCTGGTGACACTGCCTATCAGTAGAAGACCCTTTGCACTGCTTTTTCAGTTATAAAAATACTTTTTTTGCCAGTCCACACTCACCTCTGCCCAGCATTTCATCTTTAAGAATGCACGTCAAATTACAGATGTGGAGTGAAGCTGCCCCAGATGGAGACTCAGACTGACCTCCTTTAACTCTCACTGTATCCAGACCAGCTTTCACAAGCTCCTGTCCTGTAGGAAAGGAGTCCCTTACACATTAGACTGACGTGTGCATCAGAGGATGTTGGAAGCACAGGTTTCCAGCATTCTGTGGTTGGTAACTGTGCCATAGAATAGGATACTTCAACTAATATTTGACTTAAATATTCATAGGGTGCATTGTTATTTGGGTATTCCTTGTTAATTACTTTCTCTTGACAAGGTACATGGGGTGGAGTTGGGAGGCCGGAGAACTAACACTTGGTAGCAAACTTCTCTGTATGTGTCAGACCATATGGGAACACTTTAGATGCACTCTTCATACCCAATAAGTGTGTCTTTCCTCTTGTAGAGAAGAAAAATTGAGTTTCAAGGAGAAGCATACCACTGGTAAGTGGAGAGATTCCAAAACTAAATTCAGACCCTAATGAGACCCACCACCATTCCCCTTAACACACATATACACCAGGACAGGGATTGGGATGGACATTGTCATTGAGGACAGCTTCTCAGTGGACTCCTTTCTCTTCTTCTCAGATGCAATTAGTGCTGGAGATTTGAGCTTTCTGGATGCATATCATCCTGCTCCCTTCCTGGATGTTCTATTTTAGTTCAGGCCCTTTTTCTTATCCATCCACCTCCATAGTCTCCCAACTCATTTTCTTGTGTTCTACTCCTACGCATCACCTAGAATGAAATGCAACCTCCCAAGACTAACCCAGAAGGCCCTCTAGGATGTGCTCTCTACTCATCTGCACAGCCTAATTTTCCCCTACACACTCTTGGATCCAACTAATACAAACTGTTCTCTATCCTCCAGACATGCCTCTGCAGAGACCAGCCCCTCCACCTTCTCTGGGCCTGAACACCTAATCTACCTCCTAAGTTTATACTTCCTCCTTGAAGCCAAACTATCTACCCATCCCCTGATTCTGTTTTTCCTATTAGAAAATAAGCTCCTTGAGGGTTGAGTTCATATGTTCTTCAACATCACTACCCAGTCATGTGCTGGACCAAGGTCGCACAACTAACCAGAAGCAGAACCCAGTTCTGGAAACTCCCTTACTCAAGTTCTTTCCAATAAGCATGTTGCTTGGGGCTTTGCTGAAAACATGACAGCGATTGGTGCTATTCTCTTCTGCTATTTAAAACAGCCAAAGCAAACTAAATCCTAGGAAGTGTCTCCTTCACATACATGGGAGGCACTACTTATACCACTTCTGGACTATCTATGGCAGATCAGTTTGTAGATTTGTGAAGCTGGAAGATTTCATTTAGAGTCTCTGATCAACAGAAGTGTGGAATGATAAAAGCCATCAATCAAAGAAAAATAGCATTTTCTTGGAGAGAAAAAAAAAACCTAGTATGATGTTGGTTCATAAACATGTCTTTCCTAGTTCTCTCTTGGCCAATCTGCCCACAGATGAGACTCCTTAATTTCACTAAACTGCTCTTCCTGCCAGGCTCCACATCCTTCACAGTGGCATGACAACATCAAAAAATATAACATATTATATACTGGGATCTCCTTTCCAATAAATACACATTCCAGCTAACTACTCTGGACATGGTTTTCTGTTTTAGGGAAACTAAACTGAATGCCCATTTCCAGACTTTCTGGCTCATTTTCTGAAACGAGTGGAAAGTAGTGAAGCTACTGAGCAAATATCTGAGTCGACTTGGGAGAGAAGACAGAAGGTACAATTTTAGGTGGGAGAAAAATATTCTCTATCTCATTTCAATTACTTAAGCCAGAATTTTTATTTTACTCAAGAAGGACATTTACTTTTCCTTTGCTATCCATTAGCCACATCCAATTAATTACCAACTCTTGTCAATTTTTAATTCCAATACTGCTAAAATCCAACTCTTCCTCTGCAATCCAGGTACAACTATTCAGACCCTCTTCAGTCCTCACCTAGATTAATTTTCCCCCTACTCCTTCTTAAAACCATTCTTCAAGGCTCTTCAAGCTGTGAAGTGTATAAAACTCACTTGGGATGTTTATTTAAATGCAAATTTAAGTAAACACCATTAGATTTAAATATCATACAGATTTAAATAGGTACCACTCCACAGAGTCTGATGTGGGAGGTATGAATAGGGCCAGGTGATTTACATTTACACAAGTATCCAAGGCAACTCCATACAAGTGCCCCAACTGCTCTTTTGATGAGAATGACGACCACATTGACCTCAAAGAATATGTCCAAAATGGAACTCTGAAAACAATCCTCATGTACTGAAAACACTTAAAAAATTTCCCACTGTCAACTGGAAAGAAAAGAAGCTGTTGACCCTGAGGTCATGATCTTCAAAGACCTTCATGAATTTACAACCCCTTCCCTGTCTCTATACAACTTCTTGGAGCCTCTGTAATATATCATGCTTTTACAGAGTGTACTTTTCCTCACAAAGCTCTCTCTGGTTTTGAGAAGGCTTCTAGCAATTTCTTCTGACCAACTCCTACCAGAAATTTCCTCTACCAGGACAGGTCCCATCCCTTCCCACATCAGCCTGGCTTAGGAGAGACCTCCTATGCTCATACAGCTCCCTGTGCTCCCTTTCTCATAGCACTCTCCACAAGGAATCTTGATCGTCCTTCATTCCTGTTTTTCCACCCGACCATTACCTCTTTTCTTATAAAGAGCATGCATTCTTTTTTGCAGAGCTTCCTATGCAGTAAATACTCATTAAATAATGAGTTATAATNATAACATAAACAGCGTTATGACTCGATGCACCTTGTCTGGGACCTCCTGACTCTATAAAAAGAGTGGAAATTGATTCTTAATTCCCCATCCCATTTGTAAATTGAGCAAGGAAGTAAAATTATTATAAGAAATCTAGACCAGGATTTTAAAACAAGCAAGAGGGAAGGAGAAACTTTAAATACAGAACAAATCTCTGTCAGCCCCTACAGCAGTAAGAGGTGTAGGCTCTGGAGGCAGCCTGAGAGAGCTGAAAATCCAACTCCCACTGACTGTGTGATTGTTGAGCAGGTTGCATAAATTCTCTGCACCTCAGTTTCTTTATAAGGAACAAAGAATATCCCCCTAGAATTCTTAAGACATGGATAAGAGTAGAGCAGATTTTGTAAGACTTTTTCTGTGAAGTACCAGAAAACACATATTTTAGGCCTTTCAAGACAATTTCTCTCTCAACAACTCAAAAAGGGAAGCAGCCATAGACAATATGTAAACAAATGAGTGCTTGTGTTCCAATAAAACTTTATTTACAAAAATAGGCTAGGCGGTTGGCCAGATTTCACCTGAGAGCTGTAGTTTGCTGACCTCTGCACTAGAACAATGTTTGCTTGTCACATGTTAAACTTCATAATATTGTAGCTGTTATTATTTCCTTCGCAGAAATTTACTACCTGGCAAGTAACTTGAGTTTTGACCTTTTATACAACCTTTAATCATGTAGCTCTCACTACAGTGAGAACACACCTCATCTATTTGTATTAATTGGAATCAATACAAAATGGGCTGCCATTTGAGACTCACAAATTCAGATGATTTCCCCACTACTCATTTATACTGATCATCCGAAATAAAACCAGTAGAGTATTTTCTGAGAGAAGATGGCTCCCCCTATAACTTCAATCATTCTGAATCTTAATTTGAAAAAACTTGTAAGACACTGTAACAGGAAACATGTAACAATAGTGGCTGCCTGAGTGATATGAATGATTTTGCTCATTTGAAAATCATTTCTATTGAGTGATAAACTATCTTAATTAATAGTTATGCTAAATTAAATCAAGATGAAACTGAATGAAACCAAGGCACTAAACTGCTGAATACGGAATAAATAGCTCCCTTCCTTCTCACCAGTATCACATTTATCCTTATAGTGTCTCTACCCTTCAGAATTATTCAGTTATTTCCAAACAGCAAGTCATGGCACTGATGCCAGCTACGAAATGTAGAGAACCCAAGGGGTGAGGCCAATAGCTAGATGTTCTTGTTGGGGTTTTATGCAACTAAACTGTGAGTACAATGATTTAACAACTTCTGGTATTTTCCCTAGGAGCTAAAAATAAGTACTTTTTTAAAAAAAAATTTATGTCTTTATTTTATTTTGAGAGACAGAGACAGAGAACAAGTAGGGGAGGCACAGAGAGAGAAGGAGATGCAGAATCTGAAACAGGCTCTAGGCTCTGAGCTGTCAGCACAGAACCCGACGCAGGGCGCGAACCCATGGACTGTGAGATCATGACCTGAGCCGAAGTCGGACACTTAACCAACTGAGCCACCCAGGCATCCCAAATAAGTATTTTTTAAAATGAATTTAAAGAAGTCACACCTGCCTCCTTTTTATATCAACTTTTGCATGCAAATTTTTTGTAGAGTTTGCCTAGAAGTTGTTACTCTGTGCCCACAGAGTTAACAGCTATTTAGATCTTCCAAGGGGCCGTATCCACCTGCAGGTCTTGAGATGGGAAATTCCCCCTACTGATCCACTCTTTTAGTGTGCCTCCACTCTACCTCTTGTTTCTGCCTTACCCACTCAACCTACTACCCTCCAGGGGCTTTGACTCTTGCCATGAACATTTTTGAGCCAGTTTGTTCTTGCAGAGGTACCTACCTGGTCTTCTGGCTCCTGGACCAACCTGACTGCTGATTTCCAGGGCTTTCATGGTACCAGTCCACACACCTTCCATTGCAGGCTCCTCACTGCTGCCTGCCCAGCTACTTCAGCTAACAATAACAGGAAAAGGCTCAAAAGAGGTGGCTGGGGTCTTCTCTCACGCGGAGCCATCTTCTTTTTTTTCTTCAGAGAGGTATCATCTTTGAAAAGTGCCTGGTCTCATCCCTATCCTGAGCTAAGGGCTTCATCTATTCCCCACGTTCAGGCTCAACTGCAGGATTGCATTATCTTTTGGATGGATTCTCTGCCAATTCCCCTCTGGCAGCAAGTTCATGCAAACTACTAGTTTGGAAGTGCTTGTATAATCTTCAGGCCTGGTTCTATATTTAGAGAAGGGTGCCAGTTTCTCCACTCACTGGGAGTGTGGAGAGTGACTCTGCTTTAATACTATTATTCCTCAATTCCAATGCTTTAAAGCTTTTTATCAGTCTGGGCTCATACATGGCTTTGCTTCTACATGGATGGAGTGTCAAAAATTTGTAGATTCAGATATAATTCTAAGCGGTTTGGATAAATCCCACATGCTTGCTGCCAAATTTGGTTCATTTTTCGAGTGGATCAGATGCTTTTCTTTTCCTCTAACAAAATTAGATTTTGTTCATTTGGGTGTGCGTGTATATGGGAAGCGTGGGTGTTACAAGTGGATGACTCTTTCAAAATAGAAAATACTTGCAAAAGTGTAATTCTTGGTATTAAGGAAAAAAATCCTCCTCTCTGAACAAGATAGCTCTGATAATTACTAATACAGCTGTATGGGAGGAATATGCTGACTCACCCAACAGCCTCTTATTCCCTTCCTCTGGTTTCTTGGGGAGGAGAATGGGAGCCCTGTGCACAGCATTCCACAAGGTGCTATTGTCTTAGATTTCTCCCTTCAAAACACCTGGTGTTTTGGAACATATTATGCCTCTGTTCTGAGGATGGAACACAGCTTAGAGCATGTCCTTCTTACAGAAGACTCCTACCCCAGTATCCAGGGACACTTTCAAGAGCCCACTCCCCTGCTCTCACACCAGCTGCCCGTTGGCTAGGCGCTGTAACTCAGGCAGGTTCTGATGGTTACCAGGTATAGTGGGGAAAGACACATAATCACATTAGTCTTAACACAGCCAGTGACTTCAGCTTTAATGGGCATACCTTGTTAAATTGCAAATTCTGATTCCGTAGGTTGGGATTTGGGCCCAAGGTTTGTATATCTCACCAGGTCCAAAAGAATATTCAAGCTCTTGGTCTGAAAGCTATACTCTGGGCAACAAGGATTTAGACCACACTATATACAAGTCATACATAGACATTAGTAGGTTAAAAATCCTAGATAAGCCTTCAAAATGGAATCTTCTCTGCTTTAAATACACTCTCCAGCTAGGAACCAGAGGTCAGTAACTAATTGAGAATTCCTATAACCAGCTCAAACCCCAGAGAATTTCTGACTCTGCCTTTTTCCCACAAAGAAACACAGTGGCAAATTTAGTGTTCTCACCTTGGTGAAGTGTCTATGAAAGGTAGTCATCATGATCCTTCTGTGAGAGCTGCGTCTCTGACTCCCTTATTCCAAGATGACTCCCACCGGAATAAAGCAAGCCTCTACCCTCTTGGTCTAATGCAATATAGGCTGCCCTAACCATGGCACAGATGAGCAAGCATCTTTCCAAGGTGGCAGTTCTTAACATTAGCAGCTCTCTGTGGCAGAGATACCATAATCTATAGTGACCAGACATCTTGAAAAACACTCTCATATTACCTTTAGAAAAGAGTTCATAACTGTCACTATGAACCCACTTGGAATAATTATATGGTTCTTCTAATAGTATCATAATAATAACTTCCATTTTTGGATTACTTTCGATGGGCCAGAGATGTCCTAAGAACCTTACAAACTCTTCAAATTACTCACAACAAATCCTAATGAGAGTAAGACTGTCCCTATTTCACAACTAGGACAACTGACAACACTGAGAGATGAAGTGATTTGCCCCTGTCCATGAACGTGGTAAATGACAGACCCTGAGTTTGAGATCCTTGCTAACTCCACAACTGTACTCTACCTCTGTATGATGCTGTCTCTCTGATGCTCTAGTCTTTGGGAGAAAATGTGCAATTCACAGTGTACCAAATCACCTGGCCAGCCCAATTTTGTTGTATTTTGAAAAGAAAATTGGCTTGTGAATCTTCTCTTTGCTCAAACCAATCATTCAGACTCCTGTTGATTCAAACAAGAGATCACTGCCCCAGCAATGAATGAATTTGGCTCTAGAGAACTTGGCAGGGGCCCCATATTTCTCTCCTCATCTAGGGCACAGAGGCACTTATACAAATCAGCTCCCAGGATCTGTCTTGACATTTTGCAATTTCTCAAAGTATCCCATTAAAGTAAACCCTATGTTAAAATCGTTTGCCATGTAGATAGATATCAAGACTTTGCCAAACCCCCAAACTCTTAATGAACTGAAAGCACGTTTTCTCCTTCTTTTGTATCTCTCAAAACATTCAGGACTGTGTAAACTACAGACACTTAATAAAAGTGCCCAGAATTCAAAGCTGAATGAGTACATGTAGTATTTGCCTATGTAGATTTGCAGGTTAAAAGAAAATAAGTCAAAAGCCATAATAATGCAAATATACAATTTAAAATGATTTTTGCTCTCAAATACATTTCATGTGATGTATATAATGTGTGTCTGTCTTTTCTAGAGACTGTGGTACATGTGAGGGCATGTGTGTGTGTGTGTGTGTGTGTGAGAGAGAGAGAGAGAGAGAGAGAGTGAGAGAGCCTATGATCAAATTGGGAAGATCCCTGTATAGTGTCTCATCTTTCTGGACTGATTAAGAAAATCAAGTTCAGAGTAATTGAGAAATATACTTTAAATGTACATTAAATCTCTTGGATAAAATTATTTTAAGTATACACTCCTCAGAGTTCCACAACTATATATTGAAAGTTGTACAATCTTTGAAAAATCATTCAAGGTTATGGTTGTGACCAGCAGTTTGGCTATGGGGTTAATGGCTTGACATTGGACATCCCTCCAATGTGTTTTCTTACCAAATTCCTTATAGCTCTTATATTTCTTGCCATTTATTCCTTTTCACAAAAAGAGTACAGAGAAGTCAACTCTTTGGCCTTCTGGGCAATAGTTCTGCCTGTTTCCTACAGAATTAGTTATTGAATCAAAGGCTCACTCTACCCTCACTAACCTTTTTTCTACAATGGCATATATCCTCACTCCATATAAATCATCCTCTGACATTTTGGCAGAATTTAAAACATTTTATTCTGTAGGCAATACAATATCCCATTGACTCTCCACCTCTTTCTCTCTCCTTCCCCCTCCTTGTTCCTCTCTCATGTGTACTGACTTAATGGAGAAGACCTCCCACTGGCAGATTTGGGGTTCATATTTTTAAAAGTCAGTAAAAGTAGCAGTGTATTTTTCCATGGAAAAAGGAATGAGTTACCATTCAGTTCTAAATAAATATAAGGCTTGATTCTCAAAACAATTAAATTTCTAAGAGTTAAATCAT
Organism: Crocuta crocuta; assembly: GCF_008692635.1. Classification (NCBI taxonomy): domain Eukaryota; kingdom Metazoa; phylum Chordata; class Mammalia; order Carnivora; family Hyaenidae; genus Crocuta; species Crocuta crocuta. The sequence goes on from NW_027530179.1 coordinate 1,335,043, forward strand.
TGGGCTTTACTGTGGAATATATTCCTAGTCCTTCATTCTACTTGGACAAAATATCAAAATATTTTATTTTTGGATTTTATTATGATTCTCGAAATCCAATATTTCAAGTTATTAGGGCATTTCTATTCTGAATCCCCATTTCACAAATTCATGTACTCATTCATTCATGAGACAGTCATATTGAAACAGCTACATAAAAGCAAGTGAATTTAAAATAAAGCATAAACTAGGGATCTCGGATTTTACACTCTTAATTCAGCACTCTATTCCATGCTTCCAGATCTCTCCCAATTCAAACCGGATAGCCAGTCTTTTGATTTCAACCATGCAATGTCTGAGTGCCTTTCTTGTGCCTGGCATGAAACCATGGAAATAGCCACCAGAATCTAAAGGAGACTAGGCATAGTGTCTGCTCAAGGTTTCAGAGTCTCTCACATACAGCCTTACCAGCACAAAATGTGATATGTCTATTTTCTAAGCTAAAGTAAACTTAACTGAATTTGTAGAAGTGTTTGGGGACTACACAGAGTTTTTCAAATCATTGGAAGCCCCAGGGAAGGGGAAATCATCCACCAACAGCCCAGTGTATACAAGCCAACCTTCAAGAGCTCATTCTTTTCCTCCTTCATTCTACCCTAAGGACCAGCTTTCTCTTTCCCTATCAGTACTGGTAACAATTTTGGTGCCTCCCAGCTCCAGGAGTATCACCAAAAAAAATGTGGAAGCGGAGCATGTAGAATCACATCTTAAATCATATCTTCCCCCCAAAGCTGCTAGTATTTATACTCTTCCCCCCTGCCCTTTCCCCCCTTCCCCAAGTAGCTACACTAATCCGTTCTTATAGATGCTTTTCTAAGCCACGGCAAAGACTATAACCTAGTTAAACAGTTAATAAATGACAGGATGGGTTCCCCTTAGGGACTTCTGTACAATGTCAGTGTTAAATTCGACCTTCTAGACATTAATCGGAATGTTTTTTTCTACTTCCCTCCATCATTCACTTCCATAATCATTCCTTCAAAATCAAAACAAAACAAAACATTCTTCCCCTCATTCTCTCCTGGTCTTTTGAAACCAGCAATTTCTCCCTTAACATTCATTCTTTTCCTACCTGCTTAACTTGCAAATTCCAATCCCCATACATCAGGTATGATTTTAGGTTCTTTTTAACCACCTGTTTTTTTAAATACCTTCAGCTGCATTGTGGACACTGTGTTCAACACATCCCACATGTGATGCCCCCATCCCTCTGACCTCCTGCACGACGCCCTCTTGTAGAGTCACCACCAACCTCACCCTTTCCTAACCAGAGGCCCCCCTCTCATCCTTGGTTCCTTCACCCCCATGCAATCAATTGCCAAGACCTCCCACTCAAAATATTTTAAGCCTATATTTTCATCTCCATGTCTGATATTTTCAGCTCCATGTCTGATATTTTCATCTTCATATCGGATACCAATCCTTAATTCGGGCCCTCATAAACTGCCATTTCTTTATAAAGCTACCCGACTGGTCTCCCAACCTCTACTCTTGACCCCTATTCCCATACAAAACAAATTACTCTCCATGCTGCCCTCAGACTGGTCTTTCTAAAAGTTATAAACCTCATCATACCCTTCCTGGAGGGTCCCCATCCCCTTAGAGGTAAGAATCACATAACATTATCAACAAGGCCCTTGGGGTCTGATCTGGTTCTTGCCTGACCACAGTTTCTTCACACACTTCTGACCACCACTATCCATGTTAATAATAATTACAACAGTCGCTAATAGGTAGGGGCTGCTCCCTCTATTCCAGTCATGGTGGTAGGTGATTTATGTGGGTATTTTCTCATTGAAGCCTCACAAGGATCCTGTGAGCAAGCTGTTGTTGCTATCCCCATTTTACAGGTTTGCTGAAGGGCAGTGAGCTACAGACACAGGCAGCATAATTGTGCTCTGAACTTGTATCCTCCTCCACCGGGGATGCCATGCTCTTCCACACCTCTATATTTTACTCATCTGCCTAAAAGCCCCTTGCTCCTTATTCTAATGATAATCCTGCCACTTTTGTCCACATTGGGTAAGCAGTCCCAAGTCCCATGCAGGGCGGTCACTCCCTTTGCTTTAATCATAGAGTGTTTTACACACACATCTATTGAGCACTTACCATAAACCCTTGACACTCATCAACACCTTCTCTACTCTAATTCTGGAGAAATAGACACAGAAACCCAAGGTATCATGTCCTGAGGACTGAGCCTTGGAGGGGGATCTTGATCTCTGTAAATCGTCAGATGGAAGGAGTGGAACGCTTATCAAGGGCTCTGGAAGGGCCTCTCCCTTCTTTCTCCCTCTTCTCTCACCAGCTGTTATCAGAAAGGTGGGATCAGAATTGTTGAGAGAGGTTTAGGGTCATAGCAGAAGGGGAAGGTGAATGGAGTAGGGAACGTAGGGGACATCTGCCTATAACTTGAATTAAAAGAACTGCAAGGAAGATGGCCTTAACCCATTCCTCCTTGGATTAGGAAAGAAGATCAGATAGACATGTCTTAAAGGCCAGTTTGGACCTAGTATTTACATGCCTGCTCCCTTTCAGTAGTTCTTAAGGAGCAGGCATCTGCCTCTGAAATCATTCCAATTCCTTCTTATCTGCATTTCTTTCACCTGTAAGCCTCACGTGGTATTTGTTGAAAACAACCAATGAACAAAAGAAACAAAAAGGTAACAGAAAATGAACAAAAAAATACTTCCATATAGCTATATTCACTAAATTTGTTTCCTGAATAATTATAGCTAGTAAAACCCTGTTACATCCACCATGTTAGTATATACAGCTTAATGAGGAAAATCCAGGTGGGTAAAATTATTTCCAGTAAGAATTGTTTTTGTCCTCAAATTCTGAGATACAAGAGAGTTTTCCATTGAGAGATTTAAGGCAACATTGATTTCCCTAAAGGACTGTTGTGTGGAATTGCTACCATTAGAGTGTGACTCTGTCAACATCAGAAGAGAACGGTTCCACGAATCAGAAGCAGCTACCAGTCAAAGAACCGTAGTCCCAACGACCACCCACCTGAATGAGCCCCAAAACTGCCATTCTGGCCCTACATTAAGAAATAATAATGATGATATAATGAAATTAAATAACATCCTCATAAATAAAATAAACATTTTTTTCTCAGTATCTCAGACTTATACCTGTGGGCATGACAATTAGGTTTTAAAATATAATAAAAAGAAAATTCCAGGGAGGCTCATCCTGGTAATATTCCTTAAATAGAATCCTACAATCTAATCTCCATTTGGCCATTGGAATTTCCCAGCAAATCCTGGCTGAAGGAAAAAGAGGGAATGTGTACAAAATATAAAAATATAATATAAAGAGAAAAGTGTAGTCACAATCAAACATCAACAGCAGTGAAGAGGCAAATAAGTGAATAATTGTGTCCATGAGTGATGCCGTGTCCATCTTCATACCTCTTGATGGATTTCCAGCACAGCAGAAGACTTCCTCACTGTGGTTACAGTGTGCAGCCTGGATACAGGAGAAGAAAAACACAACTTAATACACACACACACACACACACACACACACAATGTATATATATCAGTTTGTCTACCATAAAGATTATACACAAAAGACTTGAATTAAAAGGAGAAGGAAACTAATAATTCCATTTAACATATTCAAAGTCATGGGCATGGAGGAGGGCATTTGTTGGGATGAGTACTGGGTGGTATATGGAAACCAACTTGACAATAAACTATGAAAGAAAGAAAATAAAACAATAAATAAAATAAAATAAAATATTCAAAGTCAAGGGGTGCCTAGGTGGTTCAGTCAGTTAAGCATCCAACTTTGGCTCAGGTCATGATCTCACTCTTTATGGGTTCTAGCCCTGCGTCTGGCTTCGTGCTGTCAGCTCAGAGCCTGGAACCTGTTTCTGATTCTGTGTCTCCCTCTCTCTCTGCCCCTCCCCCGCTCACACTCTATCATTCTCTCTCTCTCTCTCTCTCAAAAATAAATAAACACTTTAAAATTTTTTAAAAAATATTCAAAGTCAAGAAATCTCTTCAGTGGAGCTTTCCAAAAACAAGCCACTTGTTCATGGCACATTTCCTGAGTTTTCTGTCCTTAGAACAAACTTTATTGCCTACCTATCTACCTGCCCTGTCAGTTGGGCCCTGTATTTTACCTACAAAGAGTGAAGGACAGCACTCAAATTAAGGCAGTCGGGGAAGGTTTATTAAAATGGCAATGCCAGAATTGAGGACTTTTTTTGGTACTTTATCTTTACTAAAATGTTAGGAATGTAAAATGCCTTGGTCCTTCGCTATGTATTCCCAGTGTCATTTGAACATTTATGTTGCATCTAAGATTGGCCTAGCCCTTGAAGTCTGGTTCCCCTGTCATGGATGTAGATGGCCTCGTTAGTCTCTGGGGAAGTGGGGTGAGAGGCCTCTGACTCCATGAGCCTGAACTATTAATGTTTTCCTTTCCCAGCCTCTGGTTCACTGGCTTTCAATAATGGCTGGGTAGAGAACCATCTAGGAGAGCTAACTAATCAAACAAACTAATGAAGACCCAATCCAGACCAGTGGAAGCCAAATCTCTCCAAGGTGAAGTCCAGGGAGCAATAGTTTTTCCAAGTTCCCCAGGTGTCTCCAATACACAGCTGATTACAAAATAATGGAGAACCCGGATGTGATGAATACCAGCATTTCAAAAAGGACTCTGGGCCACAGTTTTTGCTTTAGTTCATCAGCTTCTACCAAAATCTCAAGAGGACTCGATTCAAAGGGGGGGGAAATGGGTTAACTTTATACGAATGGTAAAAACCACTCAAAATTTATTTCCACAAGCTCGTATTCAACATACTAGCTTTTTCATTTGAATTCAAAATATTTCCCAAGAGCATGTCCCATTATAGGCAAATTCATCCCAGAGCTCAGAGAAGGGGAGAACAAAAAACAAAAACAAACAACAACAAAAAAACAAGGATAACAATGAATCTAGTTTAATTCAATTTAATTGTTCTGGTAGTGCATTAACCATCATGGACTGGCTTCTTAACCATTTCATCTCATTCTACAAGCCTCTACGTTACCCACTTTCTTAGCTTTTTAGTAACAACAAACATAAATGTTTGTTTTTTTGGTTTTTGGTTTGTTGTTTGTTTGTTTTTCGCTTCTTTGGAAAGTTCTTCTCTGAAAGACAGTCTTCTAAAAATCAGCAACTCCACATATTGCTTCTGCGTTCCTCTTCTAAAGATGTTCCGAACTTTAAAACCCAAGGGATTTTAGGACTACTGCCTGCTTTTTCCACTGAAACCTGAGGCCCTACAGTAAGAAAATAACACTTGTCCGTCAGCAAACCAATTGTTGTGTTTCATAGACCTGGCTAATGGGAGCAGGTGAACTGAGCCGACTCATGCCTGGCTGTATTTTCCAAAGGTCTGCGGGCCCCAGTCACTGCCTTCCTCATACATTTCTTTCTTTTCATTATTGAGCACTGAGTATTTATGTGCTGCTCACCCCAGAGAGCTAACGTACAGAGCACAGACTCAGTCCGAGGCAAGATCATGAGGCAGGTGCAATTTGCTTTCAGCCATTCCTGTCAAATTCCCGTCTCTTTCAGGGTAAGAAACGCCCATGCTTTTCACCCACAATGGCTCTATGAAATATACTCTCTCTAACCTGCATTCATAATAAAGTATTAATAGCTGATAAGGGCAAAGTGTTGCTACTGCTAAAATAGATGCATTTTAGCATTTGAATGTATTCGCCTCGACAGGAAAGGCATTAACAACCGACGTGAAAGAAAAAACACCACGAACAGTTGTCACCTAGCCCTTTCCAAACACGCATTTGGCGTTATTCTTACAGTTTCAAATGATGGGTGTTGTAATGAACTCCTCTCAATTTTAAGTTATAAGTAGTCCGTTTGCCCAAAGATACAGAAAAATCAGCCAAACACTGATCTTCTGCCTCCAAATTGTGTGTGTATTTCTCCCCCTGTACCACAGCAACAATGACAATACTACTTTTTCTTTGTGCCTTTTTATTCTTTTTTTATTTGATCCTGTACCCTGCATGGTGAGGAAATTCAAGGTCAAAAGCTTTACCACTTGCTCAAGCACATTGAAAGAACGAGTATAAAGATCTGTGTCTTCTCACAGCTGGTTCTACCTTTTATTCCCCTTCTTTTTCCTATTTGATAAAGTAAAATCATGTTGGAAAACAACTAGACATCCAGTGAGTAAGAATTAATGGAAATCAGAGAACCCATTTTGTCTCAACACCCCTCACCTCAGACCATGCATTCAGGTACCTGATCTATAGTCTACTAAGACTGGCCTTGAATGGATACAAAGACCAAACATTATTCTCAACTCTTTACTCACCCTGAGCCTTTAGGTACTATGGTACTGGATCCCCAAAGTCCCCCGTTCATTTCGTAGCAGAAATAGTGTAGACTGTTTTCAAACCCAATAGACCTGAATTGAAACCTCTACTCTGCTACTTCCTGGCTGTGTAAACACAAACAGCTCACTTAACCTTAACCTTACTTGCATCTCCTTCTCCTTGTGTGACAAAAAGAAGGTACAACATGGGGCTCTTGTGGGAATAACATAAAGAACCTTACAGAGAGTAAAATATGTCACCTCCCTTCTCTCCTTCCTTTTCCTGCCCAAATCCTAGAATTCTTTGCTAATGGTAGAAACATCCCAAACAGGAGAATCTGTTTTGTTGTGAGAACTTAATCTTGGATCATTGCCATGTAGAACTGCGCTCTTGGGGTAAAATGGTTTGGACCTAGATGAGGAAGAGAGACAAATAGTAGTTGCTCAAATGGAGCATCCATTTCATATCATCTACCCATGACATTCAACCCTACGTATGTGATGACTTGATTTCAGGAATTTTGATGAATAGAAAACGCAGTCCTCATTACACTACTCAAGAGTGATGAGCTCTAAGCCTAAAAAGATAGCATATCAGAGTGGCTTGAATCCCATGGGATTTTGAAACAGTATCATTCATTCCCAGCTTCTGAAATCTTACCTAAAGTCTTCCAAAGATTTCTTCTTGGTTGCTTTCAACCCCCTAGTTTGGCAACAGGCAAATTTGTAATCAATGACTTGGTAAATGATGGGGTTGTACATTGCTGCTGATTTCGCAAGTAGGGTCGGCACCACGGAGAGTTGGATGGGGATGGAATCTGGCCTTCCAAATGCCGACCACACAGAGACCACTGCGTAAGGAATCCAGGCAATCAGGAAGCCAGCACAAATCAGCATCGCCACCTGTCGAGGGAAAGTAACAGACCAGAGTCAAAACACTGGGTGGAAATGATGGGTGGGAGGAGGAGCAGTGGCCCAATTACATCTAAGAAAGTCCATTATCTTTTCATTTATCTTGCCCAAAGAAGACATTTCATGCGGACTTCAGAGATGTTCAGCTAAAAGAAGTTATTACAATGCCTAATCCCATTTACCACATCCTATCCATTCTTTACTCCAGAATTGGAATGTACCAAGAGACCCAAAGTTTAACCCTATAAAAGCTGTCTGATTTTACATCGGGCTTGAAATCGTACTAAGAAGACATCAGTCAGTGCTCCTGAAATTTCCAGACTTCTCAGCCCACATTGGGGGAAAATATGTTCCATTGTATTTGGAGGTAGGTGGAAAATATGTTCACCTTGAAGAAATTTTAGATCACTCATTGACCCCAGGAAACAGAAACTCTGCTCTTGTTGGAAATTTTAATATGAATCTTCGTCCAATTTAATATGAATTCTTCTTCTTCGGATAGAAATCAAATGTTATATCTTTTGGCTCATTTTCTCAAGTGTGAGGCTCAGATAGTGGAAATTCACTAGATAGAAAGTAAAACAGAATCGCTGAGCTTTAACCAAAGTGACACAGTTGCATTAAGCAAGACTTTTCCAGAAAGGACTTCTCTCTCACACAAAATTATAATTACCTGGGGAGCCTCTTAACTTCCAGATCAAAGAATAATTAGAGAGAGGGTTTTAAAACACTCTCACTAGTTTCTCACCCTCTGCAACCCAGTCCCCTTACTAATGTAGCCCCAATTAGTGCCCTGTTAACTACATACTTAACCCTATGGATTAACTCACTTGAATTCAACAATCCCTTTTTAGCAAGTACTTTGGGCCAGACACACTGCCGAGTGCTAGTGGGGGCACTAGTATACCTTAGTGCCTGGCTGTGTCCCTCTGGAATACAAACAACTGCAGTACATAGCAGGAGAGAATTTAAGTGACAGCACAGAATTGGACCAAATAGCACGGCATAAGGCAAATCAGAACAGTTTCATGAGAGAGGTGGCATACAACTTGCATGTCGGAAGTTGAAATGAAGGCATAGCGGAAAGATCAGTGTGAGCAAAGGCACAGGCATGTGTGAGGTTTGTACAGAAATGAGCAAGCAATTCACTTAAGCATATGAGATGAGACTGGAGAGAAAGATACCATCCATGTACTCAAGGTTTTGTATGGCATATTACCGAGCTTGCACTTAATTCTGTGTGCTTTGAGGCACTAGTAGGTTTTTGAGCAGGAAGACTAATGAAATGAAGATTAACCTGTTACGTGAAATGGGTCAGAAAGAAATAGGAGGTAGAAAAATCATTGTTCATTCATTCAATCAACAAGTGTAACTGGGTATTCCCACATGTTTTGTGCTAAGGATAGAGCAGTGAGCAAAGCAGACATCATCCATAATCCCTGACCACGTAGAATTTCCACTTTTAACAGTTTATTTGGGCTGCAGTCTAAACAAGAAATAAAAGGGCTCTTACTTCGAGTACTAACACTGGCGAATGAAGTCCAAGCTTCGGTGTTCATTTTAAACACGAGCTACTTCATCCTAATTGAGACAGAGTACACTAACTTCAAAGTATCTTTATACTATTATCTCCTAGAGTTATTTTTTTCTGTAAGATAAATCATTAAACACTATTTGAATGAGTGCTGTGCCATGGACATCTGGTTTTGTTTGTTTGTTTTCCTCTGCCTCATATTCCTTTCACTTCAGCATCATTAGCCTCCCTTCTACCCCTGTTGTATGGAACTGGCTTCTTGTGGCCCAAGCCTGAGCAGAGGGCTCCATGCCCCTGGCTACCATGGCAAAAACAGGGATAAGTACATGCCTGGAAAGATCTGACCCATGATTTTATAAGGGATCTGTAGAACAAGTGGAATTTCCTTTTCTCCTTGCGTTCCCCAAAGCCCAGAGAAGATGAAAAGACGGACCGATCCAAGGCAGGCTCCACCTCATCTTTCCCCATCCTTTTCCTTTTTAAGTTGTTAATGTTTATTTATTTTTGAGAGAAAGAGAGACAGACAGAGTGTGAGCTGGGGAGGAGCAGAGAAAGGGAAACGAAGAATCGGAAGCAGGTTCCAGGCTCTGAGCTGTCTGCAAAGAACCCAGCGCAGGGCTTGAACTCACCAACCGTGAGATCATGACCTGGGCTGAAGTCAGATGCTTAACCGACCGAGCCACCCAGGCGATCCCCTCCCATCCTCTTATTTAAGAAAGAATTTAACAGTTCCCAGTATGAATGTTATGACAAGCTAGCGTAATGGATCAAGGATGAAGAATGAGACACAAAATGCTTCATTAGTAATAGTTAAAGCAACAATATTTAGGCATGCTTTTTTATTTTAGAAATTCAACTGGATAAGTTTGTTTTCTATAACAAAGTCATTTGGGTGCATGTGCATTTCAATATGCATGAGAGCAGAGCTACTGTATGCAGGGAATGGTCCATACCCCAACTTGACCTCCAGAAGAGCCTGCCAGCAGGGTGTTTGCCCTGAGACCCCCACATCTGTGGGCTGTGTCAAGCAAGAAGCCTGAAAAATCTGCTGTAAGTCTCAGTTATAAAATTCCACCCAAGAAGTTCAAGGCTCATCTCTAAAAATTAACTGCAGCTGAAACACACATCAGTTATATCCATATCACTCCTTTTTACAGAGTCTAAATCTCAAAGAGGTGAATGAAGTCAGCCCAGACCTCCTTCAAGTCCTGAGACCTGTGTTGGGGTGCCACAGCCTTCCTTTAGGGTGCTGATCCAAAATTCTAGCCTATGCTTCCCAGTGAGCAGCCAGCCCCAGATCACACATGTAATCCTGCTGCTTTGCTTTTCTTCTCTCTGCTGAGGGTTACCCAGGAGAAATTGTATTTGCTTTGGCCTGTGTGACCTCCATTTGTAAATGGAAAGGATGCCTCAAGGCTCAAAGTGAGTGTCTTGTTTCTAAACCCCCAAATAAACAATAACTATATAAATAAAACTTGCTTTAGCAGATATCTGGGAACTTAACATAGCTCCATCCTTTATCCTTTGGTGACTCACATGATGATTGCACAGCATCCCAAAAGCTGTGTTCTGTGTTACTGTCAAAGTCATTGACAAAAAACAGATTGGCACTCGGTCCATAATATTTTGTGCATTTTACGTTATCTTCTACTTTTATGACAGTGGTCATGGAAAGAGGAAGGACTTCAAACATTTGCATTACGTTATCCTTTTTAAAAGGACGTAGGAGAATTAACTGTACTGTGGTTTTTAAACATACAGCAAATGAATCATCGTGGTTTTTTCTGATTAGAATTAAGCTAAGTGCTTTAAATTGAATGACTAGAAATCAGGTTTCAGCAGAAAGAGGGATAAAAGCCTAGATCTAAAAGCACTCTAGATGCTCCTCATGTGTTTGAAGTGAATACAAAGTTAACATGAGCCACATACATTTTTTACCATCTTCTCATGTTCAAATCTACTCCACAAAACATTAAAAATTAAAACATTAAATATTAAAGGCATTTTAAGATATACGCTACAGAAATTTACAAATCTCACATGTTACACTCATTTTCCCAGTGCTTTCTACTCAACATGGAACAAGCTTAATTTTTCATCAGCCTGGTCCTTGCTTTCCTCATTTCTGAGTGCATCTTCATTTCCATTTTCCAAAATTTCTATTCCAGGTGTCCTTAAACCAGATCTAACACAGACACCTGTACCTGTCAGCTTTTTCTAGGTTGTTTATTTTTTAATCACTTCACTTTTATTACTGCCTTTTGGTTTACTGGAAAACAGTAAAACTTCAGTTCTTAAATTAGGCAATTTTTGTGGGAGGAAATTCACAGAATATGTGTTCTGCTTCTACAAAAAAAAAAAAAAATCACACATCTGCAACCCCGTTCCCTTTAAACATATCTTGCTGCAGAGGATGAAGGGATGTCTGTATGTTCCAGCTAACGTCAAGGGCATTAATTGAAGTGTCACCTAAGAAGTACTGTCCATACAGATAGATTCTAACAAATTGACCAATTAAAGCAATAAGAGAACAATGCACTTGAAGGTAAATTCTCCAAGTTACATAAGGCTCTGTCTTTGGGCCCAGTTCCTCCGAACCATTCCAGAAGATACGGTTTCCAAAAAAGACTGTCCTGCCCTCCCCGGCCGAGGCAGCACACAGTAGTGCGAACATCGCAGGTGGAGAGATACTCAGGTTTGAGTTCCAGCTGTGTTTAGCTCCATAGCGTGAGACAGACCCTTGGTTCTCTAAGAATGCCCTTTCGGTTCCTTCCACCAGGTTCCTTTCCCCAGATATGAGTAAGGTTTCTCAGTTTGAAGCCGTGTACTACCTTGAAATAATAAAATGGATTGTTGGGGGCACCCCAGTGGCTCAATTGGTTAAGCGTCTGACTCTTGGTTTTGGCTCAAGTCATGATCTCACCGTTTGTGAGTTCAAGCCCCCTGTCAGGCTTAATGCTAGGTGTGAAGCCTGCTTAGGATTTTCTCCCTCCCTATTTCTCTCTGCCCCTCCCCTGCTCACTCTCTGTCTCTCTCAAAATAAGCAAACTTCAAAAACAAGTAAATAAAAGATATGGTAATGCAATAGTAAGCGTCAGTTATGAGGCTACTACCCCCCACACCCAAGCAGCCTGTGTGTCGGTGACACCACCAATGGGAAGGAGGAGGGTGGGAAACTTGACAACCAGGACCTACCTTCACGGGAGCCTCAGCTCCTGACAGGTATAAAAATAAGGGTGGTGATGGTTAGCTTGCACACCACCTTTGAAGAAACAAAGGAACTCAACAACTCTGAGCATGACTAATTTGAGTTTCTTCCTTCCCTCTCCTTAATCGATAGAATGACAATGAAGGCCAACCCTCTCAGGCCCTTCTTCATGCACTTAGAAAGAAAAGAATTCTGAGAGCATAGATGTGTCCACCATCATGTGAGCTCTGGTTGCGATCCAAGTAGAAAATATTAATCTGTACTTTTAAAAAAAAAGACATAGAAGAAGGAGGAGGTTCTGCACTTCCCAGCTGCAGCTTTCTCACATCTTAAAATACCACTATTCTATAAGCAAGAAAAAGCTGAGATTGAAAGGAGAGGATGTAAATTAGGTCACATCACTCTGCACATCTGTGTTTTGGGCTTTTGGTCTAAAACTGAACACAATATTTCCCAATGAGGCAGTGGCTGGTGTAAAGAACTCTAAGTATCTGGCTCCGCAAAACAAGAAAGACTTCACTGTTCATTACAGAGGAACCAAGCCCCTAAGGTGAGGAAACCGCTACTCAGAGGGGAAATGTACCCAGGTGGAGAGGCAAGGTGGTTTTAGCAATAAGAGCTATTGCTGTTGACCCTTAAACAATCCACCAATCTCGCCATTTTTATACATCCTGGGAGCTTTAGAAGTTAACTTAGATAGCATGGAATTCCCCTCCTCCACCTTCTTTCACAGATGAGAAAACTGAAGCCCAGCCCGGTGAAGTGGCCGTTCCAAGGTGAATCAGTCAAGATTCTGAGTTGCAAGCAACAGAAATCGACTTTGGCCAAGGGAAACAGAAAAGGAAAGTGTTGTTTAGGACAGAGTGTCACTGGGAATGCTGGACATAAGACTGAGGCCAAGCAGACAGAAATGACACCCAAAACCATGGCCCAAGCTGGCTCTGATGCAGAAACTACTGCTGCTGCAGCCATGCCCCCAGGAAACATCTCCCTGCCCCTTCGCTGGGGTCACTACCTCCTGAGACAGACTGGCTGGAGCCTAGGGTTGTGGCTATACTCCAGCTGCAAGGGAATCTGGGCAAATTTATGACTGGTCCTTCTGTATCTTTTAAATTAGGAGTCAGCCTTTGCTCAGACATACTGCTCCTCCCCTTCCTTCCCCAGCAAACCTCAAAATGTCAGAAGTTCCTCAGTACAGAAATTCCGAACATGGAAAGAAAGGGGTTCAGTCACTGGCAGCCAAAATAAATAGCAAGTGTCAGCTAAGTGAGACTCTCAGTGGGCCAGGAGCAAAATTGGGATTGGCCCCTAATTGAAATTCTTCCCTTGGACAAACATACATTTTTAATATATAATTATGTATACATCTTTATTTATATTTAATTTATATTGATATACTTTAATCAATTATATATTATACAATATGACATTATTATATATTTATGTAAATATATATATATATAACTTTATATATATGTGTTTGAGGCATTGTGCTATTTCCTAGGGACACAAAGTAAACAAAATGATATGGTTGTTACTCCACAGGCCTTACTGACTAATGTCAAAGCCAGACATTGAGCAAATAATCACAAAAATAAGTATGCAATCATAAATTAATTCTAAGTCAGGGCCAGTTCTAAGGAGAAAATGTAAAGGCAGCAGCGACACGTAATAGGAAGATTTGAATTCAATTTGGGGAATGCTCTTCTGGGAAGTGACATTTAAGCTAAGAACACTTATGAAGAACCAGAGGAAATGAATTAATTGGTTCAAAAAATAAAAAGCAATGCCATTCAGCTTTCCCACAAACTGGTCCTAGAGTCCTCCCGGGGGGCTCTCTGAATATGAACCCTCTGTGATAAATATCACTCGATGCACAATCAGAGAGAGGAATCATTTGAGGAAAGCAGAGATTTACATTTATGATTTTCAAAAAGGCTTCAGGGTGAAAGAACAAAGCTACACAAAATGTGTCTAGGTTATGAAAGGGACAGAAGGACTCCAGCCAGGGGTCAAGGTACCACTTAATGCTCATCAGGGTAATTAGGTGAATTTAGTTTATTCAATTATGTATTCATTATACTGATCATGATTAAGCATCAAGTAGGTGCCAGGCAGTGAGGCTCAGTACCAAACAAGGTGTATAGCACTTGTGCTCACCTACCTACTAGCAAAGAAGAGGGACAAGCGTGTGATTCAATAAGTGAATATGCCAAGTGCTCCTTCAACTAACCAGGGGCGATCGGGAAGGCTTTCTGGTAGAAATAAGGGAAATTAACAGAAATCCAGATCCCAAAGGATCTAGATACTAATTACAGAACTGGAACTTATAGGTGATCTACATGTGTTAAAGGAATAAATATGAAGTACTAATCCATGCCGCATAATAATATTTGGAAAAATTAGTCTATGCTTCTGGTATTTTCTTCTTGTTACTCCACCACCCCCCTCATTAAAGCAGAAGCAAGAGTGTCCAGTGCACTGTGTGAAGATTTTTTTCAGGCAGAAATACCCAAAGAAGTAAAACATTCATTTCTCAGCTTATGAGTTTTAGAATAGAAATTTGGAACTTACAGGAAAGAAAATACTTGAGAGCAAGGGGGTTTGGGTGTGTGAAAAGTGACACTGAGTATCCATAGCCAGAAACTTGAAGGACTGGAAGCATTAATCTTACTAGATGGGAACAATTTCAGAAGCATGCACGTGCTTACAGGTTTCCCACCCATGAGCGGGTAAAGGGCCTACAGCTCAAAGGTGAGGGGGAACTTCTGAGGACCTGGTAACTGACCTTGAGAAATTATCCTGATGGGAATCCCCTGAACTGAGCAGAAGGGGCAAGGGATGGTGTTGGGAAAGCAAAAGACCCTTCATGCATTTAGGGATATCAGTGCAGGACACTTCCCAGCACCCCAGCCAAGCTCCCAGCATGCACCTGATGAGTTTACACAGACCTTCTAATTGGAACAAGCCGGATGCAAAGTGACCCATGACAGCTGATGACTGAGACCAGAGAGAAACAAATATGTCAGCAATATCAGGGTCAATAAATGAACAACCAGACCAAGAGCCCCTGCCCCTTAACACTATGGAACTATGAAAACCTCCCTAGAATTGATACACAGCCTTGAGAGGAGGAGGAAAACCCCAAAGCAACTGAATTTATCCTGATTGCCTAATATGAAGTTGGTGTTACAAAGTGAAATGTAGGCACGAAAATGAGATTATACTGAATCATAGAAATATAAAGAGCTTTTGTTTGTTTGTTTGTTTTATTTCTTGGGCTTTCTTGGCACACCTCTGCTTGCAGTCTGTGAAATCTCAGCCTACCAGAAAGCATCGTTTTAAAAAAATTAATTAGAGGAAAACTACAAACTAGAGAGATATCTGTAGATGGAATGTCAATTTCCAGGTTGATAAGACCAGACAGGCAAAATGCAGGCCCAGATAATAACCTAGCTGGAAATAATTAGAGTACCCAGAAAAGTAAATGGTTTTGACCCTGGAATCCAAGAAAGTGGCCTTTAAGTAGTAAGCTTTCAGACCAGGCTGTTCTAAAAGGTCAGAACCACTCACCAAGTGAGCAAACTGCTAGTCCTGAGAGGTAGTTGAATGGAGGCAAAGCTTTCTCGGATGATGGAAAGGCCCTAGTGTGAGGTTGTTTCTACTTATTTTTACTCAGTAGAAAAAAATTAAGATAAAAATTAAACAGTAATTGAAAACATTTTAAATTTAGCACAGAAGATGCCAAAACAGAAAGCTATGTTTATCAATGTGGGTTGAATTTTGATTTACATTTTTTGTGTGAAGTGTAAATAAGTAAAAGCATGTTATATTCAGGTTATTTTAATATGAGTTTTATATATACAATTGAGATGCAGACATATTATATATGTTATATATTATACAATATAGAGATATATAAAATAATGTCATTTAGTATATGTTATAAGAAGATATGTATAAAATAAAATCATACATATATATGCCTATACTTTTCATTTAACATCTCTTTGGTTGATCTGGGCTGAGTGAGCCTGGCTGTTTGATCTATACAGTCCAGTCCAGGTCAAGGAGAATGATAGCCACAGCCCAAATTAAATGGTGTGTGCTGAGTTTCACCTTGTATGCATAATAATTTTTGGAATCATTCCCCAAATAAATTTCCCATCCTCCAGAAAACACAAAGAACAAGATGCCAGGGTATTTATAAAAGTTGGCTGTGGGTTGAGTTAGGCAGTTCCATTAACCAGAGACCAGATGATGAGTGACGACAGACTCAGAGAACTGGAGGAGAACACTATAGGAATCAGGATCTGGACTCACTGATCAAGACCATCAAAATGCCTTGAGGCCAACACCATTGGAGGGTGGCAAGAAGTGAGAGGAAGTCTCTGCAGCTTTCTGCTATGCCAGATTACAGGGCTGTGAGGTGAACTCAAATCCACCTATGGGTGTGACGGATGTTATGATGTTTCCCTGGGCATGTCTCCATAAGTATTGAGAAGGGAAACTTTTATTATTGTTCCATTTACCATGTTCCTAGAAGAGTATTTGGCCCTGAGTAGGGTTTGGACTAAATGTAATCCAAAATTAACTTGGATTAATTTATTTGGATTAATTTTTTTAAATCACAGATAAGAGCTAAAAGGAGAGCTAGGGATGAAGAACTGAATTCATGATCTTGGATTTTATGGAAATATTTTTTTTCCATTTTATAGCCAATTATAAGATAGAAGTAGATTATGATTCCTGATTCTGCATTTTCATCCCGATAAAACTGCTCTACTATTAGATTATGAGTATAGATTTAGAGTGATGAAAACTTCCCTCGGAGCTTGTTTTAATTCAGCATGTGAAGTTCAGGGAGGAAAGGTCAATTGGAACCATCAAGAATCTCTAGCTCACACTCTGCAACCAAGAGACCCTTGGAACATCTGCAGCGTGAAGAGAGGAAATTACTAGAACCAAGGTCCTGACTCATTAGAAGGGACCACAGGTCTAAGGGGAACTGTTACTATGGGTCCTAAGGCAAGTGGTCCCACAGTAGGCTGTGACAACACATGAAAGTGGGATATCAGCAATACAATTGACTGAAAGGGATGGTTAGAACCTCAATCTGCATTTATTTTTTATCTTTAAAAGGAAAATGGAGGGGCGCCTGAGTGGCTCAGATGGTTAAGTGTCTCAGGTCATGATCTCTCAGTTTGTGGGTTCAAGCCCCACATCGGCTCTGTGCTGACAGCTCAGGGCCTGGAGCCTGTTTCGGATTCTGTGTCTCCCTCTCTCTGCCCCTCCCCCAGTTCATGCTCTGTTTCTCTCTGTCTCAGTAATAAATAAAAACATAAAAAAATTAATAAAAGGAAAATGGAAATTAGCATGTACTAATATCAAATATACAGTTTGAAGGTCTTAGCTCCATATCATTTATATTGATGTGTTCACTGAAAAGATATTTTTCAATGTAAGGGTAAGACAGGATGAAAGTGGGAAGACCACTGCCTTCTACTTTCGCAGAATTCCTTAAAGTTACAAGAGAATAAAGCAACCATGGTTTCTTTAACAACTTCTATGCCCCAAATGACAGAATAACATAAATCATCATGTTGAATCTCCACCACAATCCAATGAGATCCATGGTACCATTCTTGCTGTACAAGTGAGGAAACAGAGATTCAAGGAAGTTCAGTGTCTAGCTCTGGGTCACATACTTCACAGGTGTGGGTCATGGAATGAAAACCCCAGTCTGTTTTCAAACTGTGTGTTCCTTTCCTTACACTGCAATGTCTGAAGAGCTGTCAACTCTGATGTTAGCATTTACCGAGGGACTCATCCCTGCAGGAATTATGTTACATTAAGATAAGCTTCCCACAGGGCAGCAGATGTGGTAAGCTCATACCATGTAAATAATGTGAGGCAACAGAATGTCCCTCACACCCACCAAAGTCCATACCAAACAGTAAATACTCTGAGGCATCTTGTGATGCTTAAAACGTATTATTATTATCATTATTATGAATTAAATAATTTTTGAGAACCAACAGTATCTTACTCAATAGAGAGAATAAGTTCCCAGTAGATCCACCATACAAATTTCATAAATATTAGAAGTAAGTGTGTGTGTATGTGTGTGTGTAAATGAGAGACAGAAACAAGAAAAAGAAACACAAGAAAGGTTTATAAATAATAGCAAAGTTGAGAAATATCTAAAGATTAGGAACTCTAACTTCTCCCAGTCCCTAACATTCCTTATCCTCTTTGCCTTATGATGTTTTAATTGATTGGAAAACACCTCTGTAAGCTGTTACTGTAGTTACCTTGGTCAGTTTCATTTCCAGCACATGGCTGCTATGTATTCGACTGTCGAAATGAGCTACTTCTTTGGAGGAGGACTTGACCTTGGCAATGATCTTCACATAGGAGAACACAATCACAGCCGTTGGGAGCAAGAGGCAGAAGAAGAGGATGTTCAGGATGAAAATCTGGCCGCCCACGGAGGCCTGGGCCAGCCACCAGTCCAGAGTGCATGAGGTTCCGAAGGGCTCAGGCACGTAGTCCCCTAGACCTACCAGGGGCATGGTGGTCCAGAAGGAAGCATAGGCCCAGATGACTGCCAGGCAGATGTAGGCGTGCTTTCTTTTCAGCCAAACCCCTGGAGGTAGAAGAAAAGCATTACCGGGATGTAATCTGCCCTGCACCCAAATACCTCCCCTCGATATGTCAAATTCCACATCCAAAGAGTTATTCCATTGGATTCTGGGAGAAGTGGTGAGATAACTGAACTCTGAGGGAGAGTGGAGTGAAGGGAGAAAAGTTCCAGAGCATGGACCTTTTTCCACACGAATAAAACTAGAAGTGCTCTCACAGGGAAGTTTTCCATAGGCACACGGGAGCCTTGGGAGGGGAAGGGACAAAAGCTGAGAAAGGAGGGAGCAGTAGAAACATGAAAGGATGCCAAAGACAATGAAGGAAGGATCTTAAGAAAGCATCTAGAATGACTTTTGAGATCCTATCCAATACAAGGCCTATTGGTAGACTAGAAGGACAAAGCACCAAAAAGCATGTATTAATGGTTCATCTAAGAGTCCTTCGGGGAAGGTGGGAAATGGTAACACATTGTTTGTGCCTTTAAATATCCTTCTCCCTAAAAGCTTTCATGTCTCTCATCTCATTTGTCCTCATAAGCACTTGTTGCTGGGGGCCGGTCGGCCACAGCCATGACTGCCTATGACCTTAAAGTGGCTGACCCTGCTTCATGGGAGCAGATTTTGAATCTTCAGACATTACTAACACAGCAGTCATGCTCGCGCAGTCATGGCAAGGGAGGTAGAGGATCTAGGTAGATTGTATCATATTCTGCAAAAGTAATAGGGGGGGAGGGGTGTCTGGGTGTCTCAGTCAGTTAAGCATTTCGCTCAGATCTCAATCTCACAGTTGTGAGATGGAGCCCTGCATCGATTTTGGGATTCTTTCTCTCTTTTTCTCTCTGCCCCTCCCCAACTGGCACTTTCTCTTTCTCTCTCAAAATAAACAAATACACATAAAAAAAGAGTGGGGCGCCTGGGTGGCTCAGTTGGTTAAACCTCTGACTTTGACTCAGGTCATGATCTCACAGTTCATGGGTTCAAGCCCCATGTCAGGCTCTGTGCTGACAGCTCAGAGCCTGGAGCCTGCGTCAGATTCTGTGTCTCCCTCTCTTCGCCCCTCCTCCACTTGCGCTCTGTCTCTCTCTCTCTCTCTCTCAAAATAAATAAATATTTAAAAGTTTACAAAAAGAAAGACTAATGCTGTGGAAATATTTTCAGGAAAACAAAAATTGAGCTCCAGATTTTCCAGGACTAGTTTCCATAACCAAAAGAGAATTCCAAGAAGAAGAAATGGTGTAGTCACTAAAAAAAAAAAAGCTATAGAACACTAGTGATCATTTTCCAATGTTCAACACAACCACCAAAGACACAGCAGCCTGATCTAGTGCTACAGCCTACTGGGAAAATTACCTCCACACCCCATTTATCACCTCAGAGAGAAAGGGCTGGAGAAGGGAATCCTCACTGCCTTGGGTTTGGAGTAGCAGAGAAGAAATATCAGAACACACTCAACAAAAGTCAAATGATCTCTTCCACACAGACTCCAAGCCTGCCTCTACTCAGTGCCACGTGGTTTGGGAAGTCAGTACAGCTCAATTCTCATTTCTAGGACTTGACCTTCTTCATGTAACCTTTCTAGACACCCATGTTCTTAGCAGTAAAACAGAGTAAATAAGAGTCCATTGCTGACAGGTCTTGATAAGTGTTCGATGAAAGAATGCCAGGCCTGATTTGCAAACTACCAAGAACTACATTAGCATGATTTTTTACTCTTATGTTTGTCTCAGCTCTAACAAGATATATAACAGATTGTATCTGTAGTCTATTGTCTCTATTTTTTTCAAACACATGGCGTTTTTTGTATCATAAAATGTAAATTTCTTAAGCCCAACCAGATAGAGGTAACAATCAGATAGCCACAGTATATGTCAGCTTTTGCTTGTCCATTATAATGGATAAAACATTGGCACGGATAATCACATATATTTAGGGGGGTGTGCATAGGCATACGTATAAGCATTTATGGTTAGGGTTACTTGGCGAGGTGTTGGATACTTACATTCCAGTATGGTGAAAGGCTGTCAAGTACAGGAGGGAGTAGATTAGTAGATTGGTTCTGTGTTGCTCCAGAAGTCAGAACTAGGACCAATGGGTGGAGGTTACTGGGAGGCAGTTTTGTCTCAATATAAGGAATAACATTGTAACAATGAGAGCAGACCAATCGGAGAATGGGCTGCCTTGTGCAGTAGTAAGCTCCCCGTCACTGGTCACTGGAATTATTCGAGAAGAGGCCAAGTGGCTGTCTGTCAGGGATGCCTTAAAACAGTTTATCACATTAATGGGAGAAAGGTCTACATGTTCCCAAGCGGTCTTCTAATTCCAACATTTTAAGACACTGTGTAGAGGGCTTAAGCATGAGTTAAAGCAAATGGTGAAACCATTCTATGGAGGTTCAATCTTAAAAGAAGCTGGAAATATCTATACAGTTCCCATATGGAGTGACACCCTGCAGTGATTCTGGGGGTGGGCAGGATCAACTCTTTCATTGACACCAAGCCTAAATTCAAGAAAATATTTAAAAAGCAGAGACATCACGGTGTAGAATTTCTCAAATATCCCCAGGAAGTTGAAATTCTGCCTTCTCATCTATAAAGTCGATAGGTATATTCAAAATTTATTTGAGGTAACCAAAAATAAGTTTATAGAAAGAATTTGACTCTGAAGTCATCCAGCATATGTACAATTGAATATTTTTTACATCATTGGAAATTCTGATTTAAGTTATTTCCAGTGGGAGTTTTAATCTGTTTAGAAAAAGAGATGCAATTTTAAAAACAACAAAAAAATTGCTAGGTCATGAAGATCACGGTCCATGGCCTTCCCCTTCCCCCTGCACAGTTTCCTTGGAGTTTGGGACTATAAACTTTTAAAATATAAAGGAAGATTCTACCACACTGAAAGCATTAAGTTGACTTGATCTTTCTTTCCCCCCTCAGGCTCCAGGCCATCCTCCGACTCCATGGTCATGTCAATCAGATGATTGACAGATAAACAAACAGAGGAGTTCCATCCAGAAGGAGTCAGTATTATTCCCTGGCTGTGCCTGGTTCTCAATATTAAATGTAAGGGCCCAAATGCTTCTCTTTTGGGTTCAATAAGTTCCCAGAAACCCAAGAAGCAAAAGTAATAAAAATGTATTTTTAACACGTTGAATGGCCTAGTTATTAAAAAAACAAACTAATCTCTGAAAAAAGTTTTATAGCTGTTTCTCCCCTCATCTTTCTACCCACAAGACCACAAAAAGAACGTCGAGTGATATTTCTGTGCATGTCCTTTCTTGCCGGCACGGCTGTGCAGCTCTCTAACTGGACCTGGACTCTTTGGAATTCCTCATCCCTGAAATCATCGGGAACCTGAGGCCTAAAGGAGGATCAGAAACATTTTTCTTTTAATTACACTTACCACGCGGGGAACCAACTAAACCATCTCAGACCTAACATCCTTTAATGCATTGTATCTCTTTGTTTGCACCGCAAACCATGGTAGAAGCTTACACACTTTATGCAAGGAAATGATACTTTCCAAAAGCATTGTAGCCAAACACCAGACTTGCCTATAAAAGCAGTAGTGGGAGAAACCTACGTTGACACAGGTTCAAGTCTTTAAACATAGGTTAGAACAAAATGAGCTAAATATAGAAATACCCTTGGTCCCTTCGGTTATGTAATCTCTGTTCGTGACCTATCGATACCATCTGACAATCCACTAGTTTTGACTATCAAGGAATGAGAAACCTTCGTACTTACCATAAGATAAATAGCAGATTTTCAGATAGCGGTCCAGGCTGACGGCAGTCATGGTGATAAGACTTCCACAGCCAAAGAAAAATCCAGCCCATCCATACCAGCGGCAGCCAATCCAGCCAAACACCCAGCGGTGACAGAAGCAAGAGATGATGGTGAACGGTTTGCCTACAACTAGAGCGCCAAGCAATTTGTCAAGGGACGTTCCCTCCAGGTAAAATTACCCACCTGCCTCACTTCCCTGTTGGGTTAGAGTCTCTTCAGACAAGAAATATAGCTATTTTAGTCAATGGTAGGTTCTATTTACAACCAGACCCAGATTTCCGGGATTTAAACTATCTATTCCTTTGACCTCCATTAGTGTTTTTGTGGGTTGGTGG